>NC_084557.2:34175691-34180691 GCF_033978685.3 Nerophis lumbriciformis | reverse complement strand
GTGATGAGGTGGCGACTTGTTCAGGGTGTACCCCGCCTTCCGCTCGATTGTAGCTGAGATAGGCTCCAGCGCCCCCCGCGACCCCAAAAGGGAATAAGCAGTAGAAAATGGATGGATGGATATATATATTAAATATCGTCCACGCTGGTTCGCGTATTTTGGGCAAATAAAGTACATTTTAATTTAAAAAAAAAAAAAGTATCCAAGTACGTATATTTTGGGCTAATAACGCATCACGATGTGGTTATTGTAAAAATAAATAAATAAAAATATTGTCCATTGACTCATGTATGCCAATTTGGGGCAAATTTAAAAAAAAAAAAATAAAGTATTGTCCATGTTGTCTCATGTATGTCTATTTTGGGCAAATAATTAAAAACTCTTACCTTATGTATGTTGTTAAAAGCAAATATCTGACTCCTCTATTTTGGGCTAATCATGTGAACTTACTGTAAAAAATTTTAAAAAAAAAGTTAATAAAATGCCCAATTGACCAGTGTACTTTGGGCAAAAAATGCAAAACATGACCTTATGGGAGCTGTAAAAAAATGTTGATGTTGACTCGTAAACTTTACTATTATTGTTAAAAATATATATATATATATATATATATATATATATATATATATATATATATATTAAATATTGTCCACGCTGGCTCGTGTATTTTGGGCAAATAAAGTACATTTTAATTATTGGCAGTTGTAAGAAAAAAAATAAAACAAAAGTATCCAAGTATGTATATTTTGGGCTAATAACGCATTACGATGTGGTTATTGTAAAAAAAAGAAAAGAAAATATCTATATATATTGTCCATTGACTCATGTATGCCAATTTGGGGCAAATAATAATAAAATAAAAATAAAAAAGTATTGTCCATGTTGTCTCATTTATGTCTAATTTAGGCAAATAATTAAAAAAATCTTACCTTATGTGCGTTGTTAAAAGCAAATATCTGACTCCTCTATTTTGAGCTAATCATGTGAGCTTACTGTAAAAAAAATAATAATAAAAAAAAATTAATAAAATGCCCAATTGACCAATGTGCTTTGGGCAAAAAATGCAAATCATGACCTTATGTCGTAAAACATCTATGACCTTATAGGAGCTGTAAAAAAATGTTGATGTTGACTCGTAAACTTTACCATTGTTGTAAAAATAAAAATAAAAATGAAAAAATCGTCCATGCTGACTCGTGTATTTTGGGCAAATAAAGTACATTTTAATCAATGGCAGTTGTAAAAAAAAAAAAGTATCCGAGTACAGGTACGTATATTTTGGGCTAATAACGCATTACGATGTGGTAATTGTAAAAATAAATAAATAAATAAATAAAAATAGTGTCCATTGACTCATGTATGCCAATTTGGGGCAAATAATAAATTTAAAAAAAGTATTGTCTATGTTGTCTCACGTCACATATGTCTATTTTGGGCAAAAAATTAAAAACTCTTACCTTATGCATGCTACAAGCAAATATCTGACTCCTCTATTTTGGGCTAATCATGTGAACTTACTGTAAAAAAATAAACAATAAAATGCCCGATTGACTATAGTGTACTTTGGGCCAATTCTGTAATATTTACCTTGTGGTAATGAAGTATTGTTGACTTAATGTGCGTCTTTTTTTGGACAAAGAATGTCAACTTTGCTTCGGGGTTGTCTGAAAACACTGCTGACTGGTCTATTTTTAACTGGGCTTGTTTATACGAGAGCGTGATGAAATAACATTGGAGCTCCAGAGTTGCGTCATGCTGGCATTGTTATCTCAGCCGCGTTAGTCTGGGCGGCATATTAACACACACACACACACACACACACACACACACACACACACACACACACACACACACACACACACACACACACACACACACACACACACACACACAAAAGACTCGGTCATGAGATAAAAATAGAACTACCGTTGTCACGTGACCTCACCTGCAGCGGCGCGAAGGTGTGTGAGTGGGAAGTGAACTGCCGTATTTCCTCATGCCGCCGTGGATTAAAAGCAGCTACAATGTCGGCGCCGCCACACAGCAGCCCACACAGCGAGACGCGCCAGCATGCAGGTGAGTCGTGGCCAACTGGCCCTGCGCGAACATTGCACGAGGGGGGTCGCTCACCTGCTCTGCGTCCGCACTCAGATCGCGATAATCGTGGTGATCGTGGGCCTCCTGCTGGGACCCGCGTGGACCTGCAACATGAACCGCTGCTACGAGGAGGGCGAGCTGAGCAAGGCGGCCAGCAGGAAGTTGACGAGTCATTACCCGCAGCCCCCGGAGCCCCACGGCGTGATGGCGCGCGACTCCCCGTCCTCCTGCCCACTGGACCTCTACGTGCACTACCAGCACAGGGAGGCCAGGTCCTTGTCGCCATGGAGATTTGTGTAAGCTTTCACATCTTCATCTACACCTTTTTCTTTCTTTCCACGCACACTTTTTAATCTGACATTTTCAATTGTTTTAAACACTAAATGCTTCCAGTCAAAAGTTTAGAGACACTTTCCCATTGAACATGTGACACAAGTGTCTAAATACTTTTGACTAGCTTGTACAAGTCAGTAGTGTAGTGCATCTCCAAACTTCTGACTGCTACTTGAAGAAAATGATCACTTTTCCGATTGCATTTGCCTTTTTGCTCTTTTTGAAAACACATTTGGGGATTTAGATGGCAAACCGCAGGTGTCAAACTCACGCCATATCATTTAAGGTGGCCCTATACATCATTTATGGTGGCCCACCATGTCATTAATTGTTCGGGCAATGTCATTTAAAATGAGCCACAGCGTCTTTTCAAGTGGCCCGTCACATCGTTTAAATCGGCCCACCACATCATTTATTTTGGCCAGCCATATCTTTTAAAGTAGCTCGCCACGTCATTTAAAGTGAGCCACAGCGTCTTTTCAAGTGGCCCGCCACTTCATTTAAGTGAGCCACAGCGTCTTTTCAGGTGGCCCGCCACATCGTTTAAAGTGGACCGCCACGTCATTTAAATTGGACCACCACATAATTTAATTTGGCCAGCCATATCTTTTAAAGTAGCCCACCACGTCATTTAAAATGAGCCACAACGTCTTTTCAAGGGGCCCGCCACATCATTTAATGTGGACCACCACATCATTTAATTTGGCCTGCCATATCTCTTAAAGTGGCCATGTCAATTAAAGTGAGCGACAGCGTCTTTTCAATTGTCCCGCCACATCATTTAACTTGGTCCGCCACATCTTTTAAAGTGACCCACCACGACATTTAATTTGGCCCGCCACTTCATTTAAAGTGACCCACAGCGACTTTTCACGTGGCCCACCACTTCATTTAATTTGGCCCACCACGTCATTTAATTTGGCCCACCATTTCATTTAATTTGGCCTGCCACATCTTTTAAAGTGGCCCACCACGACATTTAATAAGTGAGCCAGTGTCTTTTCATGTGGCCCACCATATCATTTAATTTGGCCCGCCACATCATTTAAAGTGAGCCACAGCGTCTTATGTGGCCTGCCATATCATTTAAAGTAGACCGCCACATCATTTAAAGTGGCTCGCCACATCTTTTAAAGTGACCCACAACATTAAATTTTGCCCGCCACATTATTTAAAGTGTCCCACCACATCATTTAAAGTGACCCGCCACTTCATTTAAAGTGGGCCACAGCGGCTTTTTACGTGGCCCACAGCGGCTTTTTACGTGGCCTGCCACATCATTTAAAGTAGACCACCACAACATTTAATTTGGCCCGCCACGTAATTTAAAGTGAGCCACAGCATCTTTTCATGTGGCCCGCCACATCATTTAAAGTGACCCACAGCGTCTTTTCATCTGGCCCACCACTTCATTTAATTTGACCCACCACTTTATTTATTTTGGCCCGCCACATCTTTTAATTTGGCCCGCCACATCATTTAAAGTGAGCCACAGCGTCTTATGTGGCCTGCCTATGTGGCCTGCCACATCATTTAAAGTAGACCACCACGTCATTTAATTTGGCCCGCCACGTAATTTAAAGTGAGCCACAGCCTCTTTTCATGTGGCCCGCCACATCATTTAAAGTGAGCCACAGCGTCTTTTCACGTGACCCGCCACATCATTTAAAGTGACCCACAGCGCCTTTTCATGTGGCCCACCACTTCATTTAATTTGGCCCACCACTTCATTTATTTTGGCCCGCCACATCTTTTAAATTGGCCCACCACAACATTTAATTTGGCCCGCCACATCATTTAAAGTGAGCCACAGCGTCTTTTCATGTGGCCCGCCACATCAATTAAAGTGACCCACAGCGTCTTTTCATGTGGCCCACCACTTCATTTATTTTGGCCCGCCACATCTTTTAAAGTGGCCCACCACGACATTTAATTTGGCCTGCCACATCATTTAAAGTGAGCCACAGCGTCTTACGTGGCCTGCCACATCATTTAAAGTAGACCACCACGAGCCACAGCGTCTTTTCATGTGGCCTGCCACATCAATAAAAGTACAGCGTCTTTCCAGTGGCCTGCCACATCATTTAATTTGGCCCGCCACGGGGTATATACGCGTGTGAGTGGTGTATACAATGCATGCAGTTTCTCCAACCAATTGAGTCATTTCCATGAGAGACCCCACTGACATGTTTCAACTCCCCAAACATGATCAGATAACTTTCCCATATTTAACGGCAGGGTTTCTGCACGCCTGCTGTGTTCTGAGCGGGAGAAATGCAGCTCTTTTCACGCGCCGTCTTAAAAAGGCAAACAAAATAAACATCCTTCCATGGTTGATATTTCACTGCCTGGGGCGTGAAAACACGCACGCACACACACGCTCACACGTGGGTGTACACTATTAGTGATGACACCCGAGTCGTGCGACATCCATCCAGTTTTGAAGATCGTATGTCGACTCTCTTTCCGCTCAGGGGATCAGCACACAAGGAAACTTTCGCAGGCTCTTGCACAAGTTCTTTTTTTTTTTCTTCATCACTGATCTTGTCTTACGCCCACGGAGAGCTTCT
>NC_084557.2:34095691-34173191 GCF_033978685.3 Nerophis lumbriciformis | reverse complement strand
GGATTTAGGGATTAGGAGTGACAGATTGCATGTTCTATATGTTATAGTTATTTCAATGACTCTTACCATAATATGTTACGTTAACATACCAGGCACGTTCTCAGTTGGTTATTTATGCCTCATATAACATACACTTATTCAGCCTGTTGTTCACTATTCTTTATTTATTTTAAATTGCCTTTCAAATGTCTATTCTTGGTGTTGGGTTTTATCAAATAAATTTCCCCAAAAAATGTGACTTATAGTCCAGTGCGACTTATGTTTTTTTTCCTTCTTTATTATGCATTTTCGGCCGGTGCGACTTATACTCCGAAAAATGCGGTACATATATACATATAATATAAAATATATATGCTGTGCACATACAGATTTATATATATTTTTTTTAAATTGTAAAATGAAAAAAAATACGTTTATATATATGAAAAACTATATTTTTAGCCTGTTTACAAACAAAAAAAAGTCACCGTTTGTTTGGTCCCTTTTTGTGCACACGGTTTACACTGTCATGCTTTTTGTGTCCAGGTGGAAAACCATGAAGGACCACTACCCCTCCACGTATGTCGAAGCTCAATGTCTGTGCTCAGGCTGCATCGTGATCAAAAACAAGGGTGTCCCCGAAATGAGTCACGACTACAACTCAGTCCCCATCGAGCAGAGTCGAGTGTTTCTGAAGAGGGAGCTCTGTGATGATGGACGAAAGTATCATCTGAAGCCCGTCTCGGTTAATGTGGTCGTGGGCTGCACATGTGCCAGACCCCGTATTGCTTCCTAGGGCCTCCCCTAGTAGGCCCACCGACTATATTTTAAGATTCCACTATGGTCAGTGGAATGATGGTTGGATATTCATCCAGAACTGTATTGCCTTTTCTTTGCAATCATTAGTCAGAACTTCAGAGGCGCCAAGTTGCATATGCCTTTTATTTACAGGCCTATTTATTTATTTATGTTTACTGTACAGCGGGTATTTTAATAACAGCAGTTTTTCATGTTGAAATTTTTAATATTGTTATTTAAATGTACTTTTTATGTGTCCTGTTCGGCGATGTTTAGCTGATTCATGAGCAAATGACGAAGATCTGACAGTCTAAAATATTCTATTTATTTATTTATATATGCTGATATTGTCCCAATTTCCATGGCAAACGGGTCTTGTGAGGTTAGCTTCTTTAAGTTTGAAGCAAAAATAAAGATGTTGATGCTATTTTCTTTGTGTGCTTATTTCCAATGCCAATGACACGTGCGCCTTGCACGTGCAGCCGCATCTCAAGTCTGTGATAGGTTTATTTCAGAAGTTCAATTCGACAAGTGAAACTCTTAGTTTGGATAGATTTATTACTCAAAGAGGGACATTTCGCAGTTATAGTTTATAGCTGACAAAAACTCAAAATTCAGTATCTTGTAAAAATTGGTCAAAAAAGTTGAATAATGTAAACTACTGGTTCACGCTCTGATCAGCAAATGAACTGCAAGAACTTCCTGGTCTTAGTCTGAATTCAACTCCTGAAATAAATAACTGATGCACCAAATTTAAAATGATTGTGTTGCACCTGTGTTTGAATTGGAGCATCATGAGTGGGGTTCTGCACCATTAATCCCATGCTATTTTGACTGTAAACCATTTTTAAACAACACAATAATTCAACTAGGTTAATTAGGTCTACAAATAATTATGCAATTTGTTATTCTTATAGCCATACTTGTGTGTTTATTTCCGTACCTGATGGTTTCGGCTACAACTGTTGCCTTCCTCAGAGGTTGAGCATCACGTGACAAACGCTGAGGAAGTTGTAGCCGAAACCGTCAGGTGTGGAAATAAACACATAGGTCTGGTGATAAGAATAACACATTGCAACACAATAGACAATTTTAACCCTTTCTCTGCTCCCTGAGATAACAAAATATTCACTCTTGGTCTTGAATATCATCTTGCCCAATAGGTCACTGATATATAGTGGTTGTATTGATGTAGTGGGTATAAATTTGGGTATGCACTTGACAGCGTAATTATTGAAAGTTTGATGATCATTTAACCATTGATACACCGCTGAATAAATCCACCATCATGTAGTGTGACATAATGTTAGTTGGTGCAAATGGAAATTCTTCATATTGAAAGCAAACCATTTCTGGGATTTTTGTGGCCCTATCCACAATACAACGTTAATATAAGTATAGTATGCAGAGCTTAATCAAACAAAACAAATAGTATTGTATTGTAAATATTTGTTTTATTTATCAAAACAGTCTTTACAAAGCGGCCACAAAAAGATATGTTATGACGTAGTTCACCTCCAGCTATTATGCAATTGACTAAACTTTCCTTTGTTCAAATCTGTCATCGGGGCTGACATGCCGAGAGTTTGTTTATCTTATGTGGCAAACTTTTTCTGTTGTACAGGTGCAGGTAGCTGAGTCAGGATGTCCTCAAGAGGACGTTCCACTACGACCACGGACTGATCATCCAAGAGAGTCGCACACAAGAGGGGCTGTGGGAAGTAGGAGGTGTATAATTGTTATTTTTTTCATTAATTGAAGGGAACTTGCATTGTTCAGACAGGTATTGTTGATTATATCTTATAAAGGTGTTTAAATATTTGAAAGAATATCACAACTATGTAGTGTAAGTCAGCTTTTTTGGGAATGACTTAAAAAATTGCAATGCAGCGCTGGTTACAGGCAGTGGAGAAAATGTGTTGTTGCGTCCTCACCAAGTACTGACAAAAGTATAGTACACATTTAAGGCTAAAGCTGCTCAGGACACTACTTTATCACAACTCAGTCTCCACTTTGCTGCAGCAGTTTGTTTTCTTGCTAAATTGGTCCATTACTGACCCACAAACAAACTGAAGGATGTTGCAGACAGCAAAGTGTTCTCTACTACATCAATCGAGTTCTCAGTGTAAACCTGATGTAATCTACGAGGAGAAAAGGGCACAAATGGCTAATCTGCCAATTGCGGTGGTCAAGTCTGACACTGCAGTTTCTGCAGTGTCAGACCCTCAGAGTTTGACATTTTCTTATCAAACAAACTTTTGACTTACTGTATCAACCTTGCGGAGTCTGTGTCACTTTGGTTTAAGTGCATCACTTACTGTTAAAATATTGCACACTGACGAAGACCTTGTCGAAACCGGTCTGTGTTTGGTAGCGCCTGTGCAGTTTATATTAAAATTATAAGAAGGACACGAGTGTTGCTGGCCTTGCTTTTTCTGTAAGTACACTTTTTGCCGTGCACCGCTTTATTTTTGTTGTATTACGTGTTTTGGGGAGTGCGTTTTTCCTGTTTTTTGTACCACTTTGGGCAGAAACATGCACACTAATGGTCTTCTTAATGTCAATTTGTAGGGACAATCATTTTTAACATGTTCTTAAGTAGAAAATGCTGAATTTAAGCATTTCTTCATCAAATAAAGGGCAGAAAACTGATGTGAAGCAGCAGTGAGCTGAAACTCCTCCTTAAATGCATAATGCCTCACAAACTGGGATATGTGGCACATGCCGGAAAATTAACTGCGGATAAGTTATAAGGTAAAGCAGACGGTCCTCTGCTGCACCAAAGGAGTCGATGCTTTACCAGTCATGAACCTCACTGATTAGGCATCATTGCAATTCAATTTTGTTTTGATCAAACAATTATATGTATAGAAATAGAGTAAGGAACTCGTTTAAATATTGGGCTGATATTGTTCAACTGTCAATAGCACTCAGCATAAATACATTGAAAAATGTACAGTTAATACATGTGAGCAATTTGCATCGGTCGATTTTACCTATGGATGATCGGAATTGGCAGCATGAATCTATGATCGGAACATCCCTAGCTAAAAGCAAGGCTATCAGGAAAGAGGACTCAGTATCTGAATATTACCTGAAAGGTCTTGCAAATCTTGAATGCGTGACTGTGTTTGAGTCTCTCACACTCCGGTACACTTTTAAGTGTCATTTGATTGGAGAGCTGAGATTGTGGGTCAGGGAGGGGCTGTGCGGAAGACATAAATGCCTCACTGATCAATGACATCAAGGCTATACATCACAATAATGGTCTGCTCACATACCTGACTCTGATCTATGATGCAGAACATAAACATGTCATGTAGCAGGATGTGAGCCGGGTTCTTAGGATTGAAGGCGACGTGGGTGACTGGTGTGTCTCTCTTCAACCAGTGAGGATGCAACCCATGTTTCTGCAGATTGCGGCTCCACCTAGTGTACTCTTTTTGCTCTAGAGAGAACTCAAATATCTGCACACACACACACAGACAGGAAGTTGATTCTAACTCCAATCAACCAATCAAACTTTTTTTATTAAGCCCCTTATAGTTGACCCAAAGTGCTGGATAACAATGCAAGACAGGCAGCATACAAGAGAGCACGTAATAATAAAACAATAGAAAATTAGGTTAAAATTCACAAAAGTGTCACTGTAATGTTAAGTACGTACCATATTGCAGCTTTACGTAAATAGGTCTTTAGTCTTAAACAAATATAAATTTGCGATGGGCCGGCTGGAAACTTATTATACAGTCTGGGACCAGCAATGGGGAAAGACTGATCGGCCCACTGTTTATATTTGGACCTAGGAACTTTCAGCTGCTGTGGTTTGGTATACCATAGAGCTCGACTGGGGTGATGGATGTTTATGAGCTCATACAAATTAGATGGAGCAGTACCATGAACCATGTAGCCTACTCAGTGGCCTAGTGGTTAGAGTGTCCGCCCTGAGATCGGTAGGTTGTGAGTTCAAACCCAGGCCGAGTCATACCAAAGACTATAAAAATGGGACCCATTACCTCCCTGCTTGGCACTCAGCATCAAGGGTTGGAATTGGGGGTTAAATCACCAAAAATGATTCCCGGGCGCGGCCACCGCTGCTGCCCACTGCTCCCCTCACCTCCCAGGGGGTGATCAAGGGTGATGGGTCAAATGCAGAGAATAATTTCGCCACACCTAGTGTGTGTGTGACAATCATTGGTACTTTAACTTTAACTTTTTAAAACAAACATTACAAGTTTAAAATTCATCTCTAAAACACACAGGAAGAACTGAAGTGATATGGCTCTGTCAGTGTTGAGAATCAGGCTCCCGCATTTTGTACCAGTTGGAGATAACTGGTTGACCCCAACATACAGGGTTTTAGACTAGTCAAGACGAGAATTGATAAAAGCATTGATAGCCATTTCAAGGTCTCACTTGCTAACCAAGGGCTTTACTTAAGCCAAAAGGCGTAGTTGAGAAAAACTAACAGAATTTATTTGTTTGGCAAAATTAAGATTGTTGCCCAAATTATTTACCACTGTTTTGCAGTGGGAGGCAAGAGAACCCAGATCCGAGACAGCACTCGGGAGAATGTTAAATCCAAACACAATGCATTATGTTTAGGACTCATTTAAATATAATAAATTATGAGACAATCACACTTTGATGTCTCATGCAGTTAAAAATGGAATGATGTGAGATAAGGGTGTTCGAAAAAGAAAAACTAAAACTTAAAGTTGCAGATCGTCAGCATGGAAATGAAGGAAAAGTTGTGCTTGTCAAAAGCTGAATTTAGGGGCAACAATTATGAGGAAAAGTACTGGTCCAAGAATAAATCCCTGAGGCATACCAGAGGACAGCGGCTCGCTGGGAGACACAAAGTCATTACTGCAAAAGTCCTGTCTGTCAAGTATGACTTGAACCATTGAGGAACCGGCACCAGAAGGCCAACAATTTGAGCCAAACATTCAATGAGGATCGGGTGGTCCATGATATCAAATGCAGCAGTGAGGTCCAGCATCACCAGCATTACAGGCTTTTTGGAGTTAAGGGACAAAAGATTATTATTCTGGACTTCAAGTAGTGTAGACTTGGTGCTGTGTCATTATCTAAAACCAGACTGAAACTTTATCTAAATAGTATTGTTTGAATAAAAACAAACTTTACTAAAATGATAGAAACATTTCTAAAAATTAGACAAAAAGACCAATGGCCGTAATTAAAAGACAGAGATGATGTTGAAGTGTTCACCTGCTGATCAGCGTGCACCATGACGAGGTTCTGGCTGACTGGGTGGATGGCCAAGGCGGTGGGACAGGAGCTGTACACAGGCACTTTGCAGTGGCACTAAATGCACACAGACGGGACCAAGTAGTGATGGATTAGATTTATATAGCGCTTTTTTAGACCCTCAAAGTGCTTCACAGTGAAAAATGAGAACCCATCATTCATTCAGTCCACATTCACACTGATGGTCGTAAGTAGGGATGGGTACAGAATCCGGTACATTTTTGGCACCGACCAAATCCCGCCGATCCTACCGGGCACCGATTCACGTAAAATTGAACGGTGCCATGTTACGGTACCTGAGTGTGCGGTCATGCCCGGTTGCCGACTCAGCTCTTCGCCGTTCGGCACTTGCCGATCACTCCAGTAGCACTGAGAGTGGACTCAGCCAAACTACCTCGAGGTAAATGCAATTTTCAATGCCAACAAACGAATTCGATTGACAAACGCTCCAACGTAAGCAAAGTAAGACTACACTTTTCAAAAAATGTGCTAAGTTAATACTAATGTACATTGGCTTTGCTATTGACATGTTTTACTATTAGCATTAGCAATTGTATATGGCAATTTCAACACTTCAAACTTTAGTAATTAAAACTACAACTAAGATTCACGTTACAATTAAACACCTGTTGTGTAATACGTACAATACTTACAGTATTAACCTTTTTAGGGTGCAACAAAA
Source organism: Nerophis lumbriciformis (assembly GCF_033978685.3). NCBI lineage: Eukaryota > Metazoa > Chordata > Actinopteri > Syngnathiformes > Syngnathidae > Nerophis > Nerophis lumbriciformis. The sequence continues at coordinate 34,166,461 of NC_084557.2, read as the reverse complement.
GTAAACCACTACTAAATAACTATGTAAACTAACACTACTGCCATCTAACGTCTTAGACTAGCAACTGTAATTGAAACTCAAGAATGTGATAATGAAACAAGATAACTAAACAGCGGTTCTCATTATCTGCTCATTTTTAAATGTTGCAATAAAAATGGGATTTTATCATCAAAAACAATTAATATTTATAAACACACACAAAAGTGTATTAGTACCGTTGAGTACTGGTATTGATTCCCAGGTACCGGGAGTCGGTACCGTATCAGTTCAACTGTGAACGGTACCCATCCCTAGTGGCAAGTAGGGCTGCAACAACTAATCGATTAAATCAATTATAAAAATAGTTGGCGATTCATTTAGTCATCGATTCGTTGGATCTATGCTATGCGCATGCACAGAGGCTACTTTTTATTTTTCATAAACCTTTATTTATAAACTGCAACATTTACAAACAGCTGAGAAACAATCAAAATAAGTATGGTGCCAGTATGCTGTTTTTTTTCAATAAAATACTGGAAAGGATAGAAATGTAGTTTGTCTCTTTTATCCGATTATTAATCGAAGTAATAATCGACAGATTCATCGATTACCAAAATAGTTGTTAGTTGCAGCCCTAGTGGCAAACTAGATTTGTGGACAGAAACGTGACTGCCAATTTGCGCCGAGAGCCTCTCTGACCACCACCAAACATTCATTCACATTCCTGCACAAGTGTGAATGACACTAAGAGCAAAGTGGACGAAATGTCTTGCCCAAGGACACAACGGCAGTGACTACGATGGCAGAGTCTAGATTCGTACCAGGATACCTAAAGTTTCTTGACAACAACTCTACCATTTGAGCCACACCGCAAACGAGGGAAATTTTGTGGACCAACAAAAATAAATACATTTTAAAATTACCTTCATCTTTTCAAGGTTGTAGACGTGCACTTCACCCCCTGTGTTGGCAGCCGCGAGCCATTTTCCATCGTCACTGGCATACAACAGGTGGACTGGTTGTCTGGAGCCTGTACACATGTTCATATCACACGTTCTCTCAGCAAATTAGACAAAGTTTTTCTGTGTGTGTTATGACACATATCAGTGGAGCATGTGTGACAAAACCAGTCCCACATAAACAGTGTACCAAAAACATTTAAGGCACAAATCTTGACTCCCAATAAAAATCCAGACTGGTTTTGTAAGTGTGTACCTGTATCTGGTCACACTTTTATGATTAATTCCTGGAGAAATCAGCACTCTCACCTGACTTAGGTTTGAGGGTATGAACATATTTGCACTCAGATTGGCTGAGAGAAACAACAATGACTGATGAGTGGCTGCAGGATGCAAACAGTTTGGAGGAGTCCGAGGAAAAGCAGAGCTGCTGGGCATTGTGAAGGATCTTGGGCAGTTTAGACACCTATGATGAGCCAGAAGACAGCATTGAAGTGTGCTGGATGAACAAAATTTTAGACGTTTTTCGTCAGCAATTAGGTACCCACCTTTGACATGCAGATGTCGTCGTCGTGGATCTGGAGCCTATAGAGACGAACACTGGAGATGGTGGAGAATGCGAGCCATTCTCCACATGGAGACAGAGCACTGCACCAGATATTATCTTCTCCCTAAACACAGCAGCACACTTATTAGCCTAACACTACAACTACACCCAAAAACTTGTGTCGTACAGTGGTTCTGTACAAATCAGTTAATTTGGTACTGCATACTAAACCAAACCATACTGTACAATACTTGGTGTGAACTTAAGAAATTAATGATATGAAAATTGTAACACAATTATTAAGGTTATGATTATTGCAGTATTGTTAAATGTGCTCAAAAAGTACTTATATACACAATTACATTTTTTGACAAAGTTATTTTTTCAGTAACTAAAATAAAAAGACATGTTTAGAAAACCCACTAGTTTGCATGTTCTGTTTCTTATGCTTCACTGATAATGTTTTAGGCTTAGTATTTTATTTGTTTTAGTGGATAAGATTTTATTCTTCTGACGGGCGTGGTGGCATCCTACACTGTTCAGTGGTCCTTGAACGCACCATAAAAATACCTCTGTCTCGTATTGCTCCGAGTATGGGACGATCACGCTGTGCTTGTAAAGCACAGCTTGTAGGTGCAATGTGCACATTTGAATAGCTTAGTTGTTTGGACTGCAATGTGTTCATATAAGTTTAGATTGGGATATTCAGTTTCTTAATGGGGAAAGACGTTAATGTCTTTTGTTTTCATGTTCGCAATAAAACGTAGCGAGCTGTTTTTCAATCATTTTAATTTGAAATCGTAATACTAACTGTCGGAGTTTTACCACAAATTTTCATTAATACCGTTTATTGTTACATCCCTAGTGTGAACAACATTTTTATTTCACTTTCCAACAATAAGACTTTTGTGATCTTTTGTTTACAGATCCCTGATTGGTTGAATCCTGTCACTAAAGCAGTGTGGCATATGTTATGGGAAACATCTATACAAAATAGCAGTAAAAGCATGAAAATTAGGGTTTGTTTCCAATTTGTTACCAAAGCACAACTTAGAATGGCCACTAAGCAAGTAAACCACCAGCACTTTTACTGGGGTTTGTTTAAGTGCACCCTCCTCACTCTTCATCCATGTCTGTCTGTGCATATTCAGTGACGGAGGAAAAAAAAGAAGAAGAAGAGAAATCCCATCCCTCCTTTCAGAACTTTGTGTGAGAGGGTGGACTACACCCTGCTGCGTGAATGCGAATTGGACATCGAGTTGCAATCCAAAGGAAACACAAAAGTCAGCTATGTATACCCTACACTAAACTTGAATTTTATCGCCATCCATCTTCTTTCGCTTCGCCGAGGTCGGATCGCGGGGTAAGCAACTTAAACAGAGAAGCCCAGACTATCCTCCCCCCAGCCACTACATCCAGCTCCTCCCGGGGATCCAGAGGCGTTCCAAGGCCAGCCGTGAGACGCAGGCCATGTCCACACGAACACTTAATAAATGCACTTATTTTGTCCACACCCAAACGCATACTTTTTTCCTTAAAAACGCAGACTTTTGCAAACGCTGGCCAAGGTGTAGAGTTCCAAAACTCTCCGCTCAGCGCATGCGCGTACACGACACAAACGGAGACTTGTACTCCTCTGATGATGTCATGGCTGTGCGGTGTCATTTTCAAAACTCAACAACACTGCCTTTAAACACACTGTAAGAGGATCTACTGTGTGTTTGAACGTAAATATGCTGCCATTTTCACTCAATGTTGACAAAAAAAAGACTTGGGCTTTGCGACACCCACGCCAGCGCCAATGACGGTCAGCTGTTTTGGATACTATTGCTGCCGAACCGCCACCTGTTAGGACAAGTTTGACAAGCAACACATTTTGCTTTGTGTCATAAGAAAGATGCAACAATAGCTCATGTTTTTAGTCCTTATTTAATGACAGATCATTAAGTTAACTTACGTGTGTTTCTTCCATTTGTGTAGGAGCCGCCGGGCGCGACTGCGCGCGCATGTAACGCGCCCGAACAACTGACAAAACATGTCTCCTTCCTTCTTGTTAATGTTAAAGACAATGTACATTTAATTGCACATGTATCTTTATATTGATCATTTAATGCATAATAATTCCACGAGAGTTTTGCAGTGGCACACTCACGTCCATGCGCTTATAGGGACTTAGACATGCAAAAGGGTTTCCTTGGCTCATTATTGCGTGCTAATTTTAGAAATAACGTACACTTCACTGACTGTACATGTAATATCTCAGGGTTTCAGCAGCACAAGCGTGCATGCGAGCTTTAAACACTAAAAAAAGATTCATAATGTTCCCAGGGCTCTGTGTAAGTGCAGGCTGGTTTTAAAAATAATGTACATGTCGTTGTACGTCTAGTATACCTAAATAAACACTATAATAACTGAGGTGTAATGCCACCAAGTCAGATGTGGCGGCTTTTTCCAGGTTCCTGATTGGACAAAATGTGCATGACAGCAGGTGCATGCGTTTGTGAGTAGACATAGACAGTTTTGAAGCTACACTTGTGTGGATGGAGATCGTTTTAATCTTGGATATGCATTTTTGAAATTCTCCTTGTGGACATGGCCATAGTCTCCCCAACATGTCCGGGGTCTACCCCGTTGGCCTCCTCATAGTCGAACATGCCCTAAACAGCATCCCAGGGAGGCGTCTGGGGGCATCCTGACCAGTTGCCCGAACACCCCTTCTGGCTCTTCTCGATGTGGAGGAGCAGCAGCTTTACTTTGAGCTCCTCCTGACAGAGCTTCTCACCCTATCTCTAAGGGAGAGGCCCGTCACCCAACAGAGGAAAATAATTTCGGCCGCTTTGAAATGTATTTACTAATAATATATTTATTTTCCAAACAGAACATAGTACGGTACATTAGTAAATTGGTCATGGCAAATCAAAGGCACTTCGCAATACACACCTTCCGCTTCAGATGAATAAGTTTCTCTGGCTTTTTCTTCAAAGGTAAACTGTCACCTGGCTTCCCTGGGGAAAAAAAGCCAAATAAATCAGTCATTACACCACAATAATATACAGTGGCCAATTTTAAAAACAATATGCTTATTTTTGACGAGGGCTGGGCGATATATCGATATACGCGATATATCGCGGGTTTGTCTGTGCGATATAGAAAATGACTATATCGTGATATTCGAGTATACGTTCTCACGCAGTTGCTTTTAGCTGCAAGCATTACACTACAGGCTCTCCTCGCTCTTTCCTGTGTCTCCTTCTCACAGACAGACACGCGCACCTTCTTACACACGTCATATACTGTCACGTCATACGTCACATACGTATACGCCCTCGCGCAGCAAAGAGGTAGCAGCATGGGTAACATTAGCTGTGATGCTAGCGGTAATACGAGAGAAAGAAGGTGCGAGTCTGGTAACAAATGAAGGAATAAATAATTCCCCCCAAAAACAGCAGGGGGTCAATCGTCTGGCGGTGGTTTGGCTTCAAGTGGGAATATGTCGAACAGACAACCGTAATTAGTCAAGTGTGGGGTGAAAGCGTTGCTATAAAAAGTAGCATTACTGTTAATGTAGCATTATTTGAAAAATCACCCGCTCGAGAATGAAGAGTACTTACTCCGCATGTCAACATCTCCGTTCGGTGCCACACCAACAAAATGCCGAGGCAACCATTTCCACATCAACACCGTATGAAAAAAAAAACGACATAAGGAGATAACGTCCGCCGGAACCTACCACATAACGAAGGACGTACACAATTTGATTTCCTATTATGCAGCTAATTTTTATTTGACAGTTATTGAAATATCTTGTGTGACATCATGCACAAAAGTGCACTTTATTTGTTTTAAACTATTGTAGTGGCGTTCTGTACAAAAAGTGGACTTTAATTAAGTGTTGTTTTGATTTGTCATCTTGAGGACATCATGCACAAAAGTGCACTAATAGCTTGTTTTAAAATGTCTCTGACAATCTTGCACATTCTGTTTTGAAATGACATGAATGTTTGTGCCACTGCTTAATAATAAATACTGTTTTGGTAAATTATCTTAATTGTGATTTTCCTCTCTGCATGAAAGTTTAAAATGAGCATATATTAATGCAGTATGAACAAGAATGTTTTAATGTAGACACATAGAATCATAATACTGGTGTGATTATATGCATCAAGGCTAAGGCAAAATATCGCAATATATATCGTGTATCGCAATATGGCCTAAAAATATCAAAATATTAAAAAAAGGCCATATCGCCCAGCCCTATTTTTGACACAACTTTAGCGTAAACAATTTTGGGATTGCCAGCCTATATTGGTGGCCAGGAACTTCTTATACACCAACCACGCCTTGTTTTATCTAGCCAACTAATGTCAGTAAAGGTATCAATATTGATGTGTGTTCTCTTCTCACCGTGTCCATCGCTCTCCCCTAATCTCCACAGCTCAAGATGATCTGGGAACTGGAAGAGGAGAAGCCCCGACTTCTTTGCACAACACACCAGACTCCTCTACACAGAACAAACCCGTTACTATGGCAACAATCCACTAATAGCTGATTGCCAAACTGCAATTCAGTGGCTAACTGAAACAATAATGTCTCCTTTGTTCTGCATAATATTGTGGTGCTCACATGTGGGAACAATATTTTATGAAGGGCTGACTCTTTGGTGTTCTTCTCCACTCTGTCCAGCAGCGGTCGTACTACCAACTGTGTATCCATACCTAAGGGGGATACAACAATAAAATATTCAAAAGACAAGTTCACATTAAGAATAATGTCTGATACAATGACAAAAAATTACATATTTTGCATATCGTATTCTTTTGGTCTATATAAGGGGCTTATTATAATTTTTAAGGGGTCATATTTCATTTTTATTAATAAATGTGGTCTCCATAACATGTCGTTTTCACATAGATTTTGTTTTGCAGACCATCATCAAGATGAAATGCGCCATTTTGTGGGAAGTCTTTTTGCCATTTTTAATAAAAAGTAGCAAATATTTCTAACTTGTATCGGTCATTAGACTCGATATGTAAGCGCTAAAAATTAAAAGATGGCTGACGGAGAGAAGACACAGTTGAAGGGCACTTGGCCTGGAGGAGGGCCTTGGCACGTAAATAAGTCTGACCACAAAACAACACATTCTGAAGCGACAGTCTAAAAGCGACTTGAAAATGATCTAAAACAAATCAATGCAAAATTTGGACCAAAGCACCACTGTTGCATGTTATGTACACCACAAGTAAGTATTTTAAATGAAGGAAACAGAATCATAATATGACACTTTTAAGTCATGTGGCAGAAGAGAAAAGAAGAACATCATGCCAACCAAGAGAACTTTAACACTGACCTCCAGAAACAACAGCAGTGTCAGTATGGGCAAGCGCCCTCACATCATGTGAATGGTTTTTAAAGGTCCTAGTTCGGACCCAGTCCTTGTTCTGCTGATCGGCGATGCTGGAGAGAAACTGGAACTGTACCACAGTGCCCTCTGACGTCCCAGCAATGAGACTGCTCTCATCCTGTCAATCAGTTAGAATAATCAACACTATCAATTCTGAAGGAACATGCACTTGAAACTGGCCTCTTGTGTGTGGCTTCATCTTATGACTCACACACCTGGCTTACAGAAAGAGCAAGAACATCAAACTTGGTGATTAGGTGAGTTTGGACAAGTGTTCCTGTGATTCCATCCCACATCTGGACTTTTCCTGCAGAATCACCACTGATGATGGTTTGGTTAGATAAGAAGATAATAGCCCAAACCACCACCTCGCTTTTCCTGGGTGCCCCAACACCTCTTTCTACCAGCATTCTGTGTGCGCTGTGACCTAATTTAAGGATAGCAGAATGTTTTAAACTGATCCCAAAGCAATGGTGATTTTGTATTAGTTTACCTGTTTCAGCATCAAATATTCTGATCATGTTCATTGTGCCAGCAGCCACACATGTGCCGGAGGGGTGCCAAGAAAGACTCATTATACGACCTGGAAGATTACAGTAACACATGTCATAATGCCCATGAACTATATGCCTACTACCGGTTTCAAAAGAGTCACAGAGGAAACATGGGCCAACGTTGAAAGCCTGCGTTATCAAATTAATGTGAGGGCAAAGACCTCCACTGTTCAGTTAACTAGCATTTACTTTTACCTAAGTAGGTGTTGCTGCTAAAACACATACTCAGTATGGTGGATGAAACATTTGACTGTCCCCATTCTTACTTTTTTGCCTTTCAAAGTTCCTTTGAAACTGAATCCTGTCCTTCAGTATTTCAAATATCTTCACCGTCCCATCTTCACACCCAACCTGCAATAAATTATGCATCATTAAACCATACAAAAACACATTTAGATAGCAAAGTGGGAGTGGAGGAAATAAATGATCCACACAATCTCGACTGACCGCTAACTTTGTTTCCTTGTTGTCACTACTGATCGCCCAGATTGGTCCGCCATAGGCATCCACTGTGTACTTGGGCTGCAAGTTCTCCAAGTCATACTCAATGATCTCTCCGCTCAAGCCAGCGCTGAAGAGGCGCAGGCCCACCCAGCACAAAGCCTCAATGCTACCACCTTCCCGTCCTGGAATCACCTGTCAAACCAAAACTTCGTAATTCATCACTACACACCTTGTAAGCATCGTAGTAAAACAATGTTTCCAACTACCAAGATTATGAGTGCATATACATCATTTAAAATAGTGTGTTTACTGAATAAGCATCATAAGTTCCAAAAAAGTTTGCTGTGTCTTAAATAATACAAGGACACTGATGATACAAAAAATCAACATTACATTTCTAGACTGCATTATCAAATTATTATCACTATCTGCACCGTAAATGTTTACATTACATTGTATAGACGAGCATATAGACAGCGATTTTAAACTTGACAAACAAGTCAATGGCGTTTTAAAATCGTGTTTTTATCATCTTCGTCTTTTAGTAAAGGTAAAACCATTTTTATCTTTTAACCTTTTTGAACAAGTCGTGCATGCTTTTATTTCAAGTCGCCTGGACTACTGCAATGCACTTTATGCTGGCATTAGCCAAAAAGCTCTCTCCCGGTTGCAGTTAGTCCAGAACGCGGCAGCACGACTTTTAACAGGGGCCAGGAAATGCGAGCATATAACGCCAATTCTCGAGAGTTTGCACTGGCTCCCTGTTCATTTTAGAATTGATTTTAAATCCTTGCTGTTTGTTTTTAAAGCTTTACATGGACTGGCCCCTCAGTATATCTTGGACCTCATCCAAATTTACACTCCTACGCGCGCTCTGAGGTCCGAGAGCCAGCTCCAGCTTGTGGTGCCCAAGACTAGACTTAAATCCAGGGGAGACAGGACCTTCTCTGTGGTCGGCCCTAAGCTCTGGAACACTCTGCCCCTCCATGTTCAAACTGCTCCCACAGTGCAGTGTTTTAAGTCTCATCTTAAGACCCACTTTTATTCTTTGGCTTTTAACACTACGTGAGTTGTGTGGTCCTCTGTTTTTTTTATTATAAATTTTGATTTCTATTTACTGTTTTAATTGTTTTTTTCCCTTTAAATGGTTTTTGATCATATTTATTTTTATATTGTTTTTATATTGGTTCTATATTTATTTATTTTTTGTTTTTATTCAGTCATTGGTGGAGCTAAGGATAATATTTGATTATTGTTTTTAATATTGTTTTTAATATTGTTGTGCAGCACTTTGGAAACGTTGTTGTTTAAATGTGCTATATAAATAAAGTGGATTGGATTGGATAGCATTTAAGTCCCATCTTAAAACTCATTTGTATACACTTGCCTTTAAATAGACCCCCCTTTTAGACCAGTTGATCTGCTGTCTCTTTTCTGCTCTGCCCCCCGCGTCATCAGGTGACCACAGATGACGCGCCAGCTGTTCAAAGTCGAGACCCGGGGTGGACATCTGTGCATCAATTGATGACGTCTCTGCGCTGCTGACTTGTCTCCACTCAAGATTATCCCCTGCTGGCCCCACTATGGACTGGACTCCCTCACTATTAACTAGATCCACTTGACATCCATTGCACCAGTTGCCCGGGGCGGGGATCCCCACATCTGCGGACCCCTCCAAGGTTTCTCATTGAGTTTTTTCTTGCCCTGATGTGGGATCTGAGCCGAGGATGTCGTCGTTGCTTGTGCAGCCCTTTGAGAAACTTGTGATTTAGGGCTATATAAATAGACTTTGATTGATTGACACTACTATCCCATGCAGGGAACTTTAAATACACATCCAAATAATATTTCTGCAAGCATAATTCAATCAGATCTGTTAAGGAAAAGCATTTGGATAATGTGAACTTGTTCAAACATGTTGAACTCGTAGTTTATGTACTTCAGGACCAGATGGTGATCAGCATGGAGGACAGAGTAAAACAACTTGCACTGAGCCTCGTCTATAAAATCCGCTACACCTCTCTGATACCGAAGTACATGTCAAACTACTTCCTTAACGTAAATGACCACCATAACCACAACACCAGGGGGAGCTCCACTAACCACGTTAAACCCAGATTCCGATCTAACAAAGGTCTTAACTCATTCTCTTTCTATGCCACATCAATGTGGAATGCGCTCCAACAGGTGTAAAAGATAGGGCATCTCTATCCTCTTTCAAAACCGCAATAAAAGTACACCTCCAGGCAACTTCAACCCTAAACTAACACCCTCCCCGGATTGTTAATAATCAAATGTAAATAATCAAATGTAGATACTTTTTCTTATGCTTTCTGATCTCTCTCTATGTCCACTACTTGCTGTACATATCCTACCAAGTCAGACCTACACTGTTTCAATATCCATTTCTCTGTTCTCAATTGTTGATGACTAAAGTGATGATAACAACCAAACCTAACCCCCCTATGTCATTGGGGTCTTCGGGTGGGCACCCTGCTTCATCGACGTTTCGTTGATTGAAGCCCACGACGTCTCCAGAGGGCTCAACGGTGTACCTAGCGTCCCAGGTACACCCCCCTCCATGCCATACCCTCCATATCCTGTCGGACTCTGCATGGCAGGGTCGTCCTTTTCCCTGAGTCAGGCCTAAGCCTGACCGTATACCATTGTCTCTTATTTCACTGCCCAGTTGGGGTCCTTGCGCTTAATCCAGAGCCAGTTGCTGGCTTTTTCGGCAGCACTTGACATGGACTTGATAGCCTGTTGGAGGGAGTGTCCCTTCACCCCCATTTTTCTCAACAGACTGATGGTAGATGCGGCAATAAATCCCCTGCATCCCACATCTACTGGGAAAATGCTGGTCTTCCAGCCGTTCTGGGATGCTTCAGCTGCCAGGTCAGAATATTTGTTTTTTTTCCCTCTCGTAAGCCTCTTCAACCCCTTCTTCCCATGGTACTGTCAGCTCCACGACATAAGCCAGCTTTGCTGTTGGAGACCACAGGACCATGTGTGGCCGGAGTGTTGTAGCCATTATTTCTGGGGGAAACAAGCTTTTTATCAAGGTCTACTTCCAATTTCCAATCTCGAGCCGACTGCAGGATGCTTGCATTATTTGGTGTCGTTTGACACTCTCGATGTTGGCCAGCTGGTACAAAATGTGTGAAGTGGACCTTTCCTGCTGGTGTTTGTGGGAGATTGTTTGTGGTGGTTCGCCTCTGTTCCAGTGTTAATGCAAGCTCTCTGAGTACTTGGTTATGCCGCCAAGTATAGCGTCCTTGGGTGAGACTTATAGTACACCCTGATAGGATATGCCTTAGAGATGCAGGTACTTGACACAGGGAACAGGCGGGATCTTCTCCATACCAGGTTTTCAGATTCAATGTCCATTTCTCTGTTCTCAATTGTTGACTGAAGTGATGATAACAACCAAACCTAACCTCCCCTCCCCTCCACATCCCAGATTGTAAATAATGTAAATAATTAAATGTATATACCCTGATGATTATCTTGTGTGAAGACTGTATTATGATGATAGTATATATATGTATCATGAATCAATTTAAGTGGACCCCGACTTAAACAAGTTGATAAACTTAGACTTCCTTTTTATTGTCATTCAAATTTGAACTTTACAGTACAGATAAGAACAAAATTTCGTTACATAAGCTCATGGTAGTGCAGGATAAAAACGCAATATGGTGCATGTATAAATAAATAAATATATATAAATATATATATATATATATATATAAAATAAATAAATATATATACATAAATAAATAGATTACTGTACAGATAATATATTGCACTTTTTCACATGCGCCCACGTTTATGGAAGAATGTTATATTGTCTTTTTTATTACAGCGAGTTAATCTATTTTGGGGGGAGTTGAGGGGATAATTTAATTATGATGCGTTCAAGAGTCTTACGGCTTGAGGGAAGAAGCTGTTACAGAACCTGGAGGTTCTGCTTTGGAGGCTGAGGAACCTCTTTTTAGAGTCCAGCAGTAAAAACAGTCCTTGGTGGGGTTGGGAGGAGTCTTTGCAGATTTTCTGAGCCCTGGTCAGGCAGCGGCTTTTTGCGATCTCCTGGATAGGAGGAAGAGGAGTCCTGATGATCTTTTCCGCCGTCCTCACAACTCTCTGGAGAGACTTCCAGTCTGAGGCATTGCAGGCTCCAGTCCAGACAGAGATGCTGTTGGTCAGCAGGCTCCCTATAGTGCCTCTGTAGAATGTGGTGAGAATGGGGGGAGGGAGCTGTGCTCTTATCATCCGACGCAAAAAGTACATGTGCTGCTGAGCTCTTTTTACAAGAGCTCCGGTGTGTAGGGACCAGGTTATATTGTCAGTTATCTGCGCCCCCAGGAACTTGGTGCTGCTTACTATCTCCACCGCTACGCTGTTGATGTAAAACTTATTCGGGTGTTACCATTTAGTGGTCAATTGTACGGAATATGTACTTCAGTGTGCAACCTACTAATAAAAGTCTCAATCAATCAATCAATGCAACTTATCAGTTTTTATTAATGAATGTTGACATGGTTGTCATCTCTAGTCAATAAGAGTGAAAGACATGCAATACATAGCATTAATAACACAAAACAAGTGGTACTTTGTGTAAGGGAGCTTTGTGAGATGCAAGTGTCTACTTACCTTTTCTTGGTAGTAGTTGTCAGAGAAGTTGAAGATCTCCACACTACTGTCCGTCCGGGCAACAGCAAGTCGCTCGGAGCGGTGGTTGTACGCCATGGCTCTCAAAGCGATGGGCATGTATTCAAAAAATCGAACCCGGTGCACGGTAAACTCGCCCATTTTGTCCCAACGGGGAGAAAACACGCACAAGTGGGTTGTCGACACGAGTACTACGACACGCTGCTATGCGCTATCGAGTAAAACAGCTCAATTATCAAATGCAGCGCATGCTATTTTGGACAACGAATAAGTACAAAAAAATAAGGCGAAAAGACGCACGCCCTCTTTACACACGCAATGTAATTACTAACTTAAAGTCGAGCTCATACAACGTTCACATGCGTGAAACACGCTGGAAAACACCGGCAGCCATGTTGTAGACCTATGACCCGGAAATGATCCTCAGGAAACAGCTCGTACTGCGCAAGCGCACTCGGCAAACGTCGTGAAACAAACATTTGTTTATCTGTTTTATCAATGTACAACACGTGAACATAGACATCCAACCATCTATTTTCTACCGCTTATTCCCTTCGGGGTCGCTGGGGCCTATCTCAGACAATTATATAATACTTTGTGCAGAGTGTCAGTAACTCAGATTTGGGCAAATATCGACATTATCTACCAAGTTACCATGAATTGATTTACGTGGACCCCGACTTAACCAAGTCGAAAAACGTATTCGGGTGTTACCATTTAGTGGTCAATTGTACGGAATATGTACTGTACTGTGCAATCTACTAATAAAAGTATCAATCAATAAAACAAAGTGTAAGATCACAATGAGATCGATACAAGTTCGATAAGATCCATATGTGTCTTGTTTTGCAATGTTTTCGCATTGTTGATATTGTTGTATCAATGTATATTGCACATACACACACAAATGTAGTTTCTTGGTTTTATGTATTTAATTTTGCGCTATTGACTTAATTTTCCCCAAGCAATATAATGTAATAAAAGAAGACGATATTATTATTTTGTTTACAGTGTTTTATATGTTGTATGTATATATTGTTAAATTATTCAAATACGTTGTGTAAACATGTTTTTGTTTGCCTGAAATCGTTGCGTTTTATTTTGATTATTATAAAGATCAACAAACTAAAGAGAAAATTATTTGATTATTCTAAACATTTTCAGGCAACAATTATTCTTGATTAGTATTCGATCGATAGCAAAACAAAATATCAGTATCGTCCCTTTAATAATACTGTTTGTGACGTCACCTTCACCAAGACGCGAATGTCCCAACGAGTTTCCGTAGTATTTTCGCGGCAGATTTATGTTGGGACCGGCGGGCCTGACTACTTTGACAAATGGTGCAAATAGTCATACGGTAAGATATGTTTATATCTGCTATCATTGGCGAACATCGAATAACAGATCAATTTATTTGTAGTAATTTATTTGAAGAAAAGGGATTTCGAGTCTTCAACTCAGCAACACTTTTGTTGTTAGAAAGCATTATCCGTTTCAGAAACAGGGAAAATGGCGGTTTTCAATTTTCAAGTAATGAATGTCGGCTTACGTGTGTTTAGTTTACGACTGTTTGTACCTTTTGTAGGGCGAGTGTGGACAGCAGCAGTCCTCCCGAGTGGCTGCTGATCGAGCTGCAGGGAGAGGTGGTGTCCAGACAGAACTCTGGTCTGGCGGGAAATGTGATGGGCGATTTGCTGTATACCAAAGAGGTAATCAACAATTACTACACAGTATTATTGTTTTGATTGTGGGAAGAAGCTGTGGTACATATTCATCATGGAACTACATGTGTAATTCCGTCGCTTTACAGTTAATACAACATCCGGGTGTTTGTGCTCCACTATTGATTGATTGATTTATTGAAACTTTTATTAGTAGATTGCACAGTGAAGTACAATTGACCACTAAATGGTAACACCCGAATACCTTTTTCAACTTGTTTAAGTCGGGGTCCACTTAAATTGATTCATGATACAGATATATACTATTTTCATAATAAAGTCATCACACAAGATAATCATCAGAGTATATACATTGAATTATTTACATTATTTACAATCTGGGGTGTGGGATATGGAGGGGGGGGGGGGGGGTGAGGTTTGGTTGGTATCAACACTTCAGTCATGACTTGACTGACTTGGTAGGATATGTACAGCAAATAGTGGACACAGAGAGACAGATCAGAAAGTATAAGAAAAAGTGTCTACATTTGATTATTTACAATCCGAGGAGGTATGATGAGGAAGGGAGGGTGTTAGTTTAGGGTTGAAGTTGCCTGGAGGTGTTCTTTTAGTGCGGTTTTGAAGGAGGATAGAGATGCCCTTTCTTTTACACCTGTTGGGAGTGCATTCCACATTGATGTGGCATAGAAAGAGAATGAGTTAAGACCTTTGTTAGATCTGAATCTGGGTTTAACGTGGTTAGTGGAGCTCCCCCTGGTGTTGTGGTTATGGCGGTCATTTACGTTAAGGAAGTAGTTTGACATGTACTTCGGTACCAGGGAGGTGTAGCGGATTTTATAGACTAGGCTCAGTGCAAGTTGTTTTACTCTGTCCTCCACCCTGAGCCAGCCCACTTTGGAGAAGTGGGTAGGAGTGAGGTGTGATCTTAGACTTAGACTTCCTTTTTATTGTCATTCAAATTTGAACTTTACAGCACAGATAATGGGTTGGAGGTCTAGAAGTAATCTGACTAGCTTGTACTGGGATGTTTGGAGTCTAGATTTGAGGGTTTTGGAGGTGCTAGGGTACCAGGAGGTGCATGCTTAATCGAAAAAGGGTTGAATGAGAGTTCCCGCCAGAATCTTCATGGTGCTTTTGTTGACCAGAGAGGAGATTCTATAGAGAAATCTCGTTCGTTGGTTGACCTTTTTGATTACAAAAAATTTAGACAAAAAGAAAGTCATTGACTTTCTTTAAAAGTGGGTGACATTGTTATCACCAGGAAAGATGAGGTCACCTACCTAGGTTCCATTCTAGAGGCTAATCGTTCCTGTGATAAAATGGCAACCAAGGTAATCAAAAAGGTCAACCAACGAACGAGAGTTCTCTATAGAATCTCCTCTCTGGTCTAAATGTGTCCTTAGCTAAAACTATATGTAATTATTTTTTGATGACTTGACTGATTGGCAATAATTAATGATCCAACAAGTCATAATACATTTTGTGCAGGATAGTTGCACTTTTAACAAATGGCTGGGCTGTAGCATCAAATTCTGTGCGCCCATACAAAGACTTCTAAAGTCCCCCCCATCCCACTCTAATCCTAGATGTCATCACACCAGACACACACACACACACACACACACACACACACACACACACACACACACACACTTGGTATGTTTACATGCAGGAAAAACAAATTATTGCATGGATTTGGTTGAATGCAGATTTTTAAAACACATAAAAACCTCAGGGCTTTGATCGTGGCAGTCCACCACAACAAAAATAATAGCCGTCACACCTTAAAAAATTTATTTATTAATTTTTTTACTTGAAAACTTTACTTTTTTCACTTGTATTTTAGCATTCAGAAGAATAAAACATGGACATAAATATTAACACCAGCAGGTCGTTAAAGTATGAACAGATACATATAGCCTATTATTTGCACAGTACTGACTCGTGATGCACAGACTAAATTTGGGCGCCGAAAAAAAGACTGATCCCAGAAACCGGATGTTGTGATGACTTAAGCAGGATGCGCAGGATTTTCTGGAGCAGAGGCAGCATGTCTGCGATGTGGACGTACTTAAATATATCCGAGACATACCTTCGGACTGTGATCCGCAAAATGTGCAATGTACAAATATTAAGAGGACAGTGTCAGCTTTTAAGGAGAGAAATGCATTTGGTGCAGCAGAGCGAAGCAAGTGTGACGTCAGGCGAGCTGCAGCTCTCGCTGTCCGTCACAGACATCGAGTGGCAGAAGTAAAAAATCTCTAAACCAGGGGTCACCAACGTGGTGCCCGCGGGCACCAGGTAGCCCGTAAGGACCAGATGAGTAGCCCGCTGGCCTGTTCTAAAAATAGCTCAAATAGCAGCACTTACCAGTGAGCTGCCTCTATTTTTTAAATTGTATTTATTTACTAGCAAGCTGGTCTCGCTTTGCTCGACATTTTTAATTCTAAGAGAGACAAAACTCAAAACAGAATTTGAAAATCGAAGAAAATATTTTAAAGATTTGGTCTTCACTAACTGACAAAGAAACAGATAACAGATTTGGTGTCCAGTTCAAAGTGTGACATGATTTATTTAAAAATTTGAGAGTTGACTTTTGTATTTTACATGAGTTATTATTTGTACAAACATGGTGCAAAGTCATTCATGATTTGTTAAAAAATGTTAGTGGCTAGCTAGTTAAAATGGGATATTGCGATTTCACAAGACTGTCTTAGAAGTGATCATTTGAAAATGTTCAATTTGAAAAATGTGCACTTAGAGAAAATATAAAAATAAAGTGTTGCATATTGATATTTATCTGTTTCTATATATATTTATTGTGAGAAATCATTAAGATGATCAGTGTTTCCACAAAGATAAATATCATTAATTATTAATAATAACATAGAGTTAAAGGTAAATTGAGCAAATTGGCTATTTCTGGCAATTTATTTAAGTGTTTATCAAACTGTTAGCCCCTGCGATGAGGTGGCGACTTGTCCAGGGTGTACCCCGCCTTCCGCCCGATTGTAGCTGAGATAGGCTCCAGCGCCCCCCGCGACCCCAAAGGGAATAAGTGGTTGAAAATGGATGGATGGAAACTGGTAGCCCTTCGCATTAATCAGTACCCAAGAAGTAGCTCTTGGTTTCAAAAAGGTTGGTGACCCCTGCTCTAAACCATACTTGCCAACCTTGAGACCTCCGAATTCGGGAGATGGGGGGGTGTATATATTTTAAAGTATTTCTTATATATATATATAATCCGTTCATGAATGAGTATATCCGTTCGGCCACCGTGTTCAATGGAGAAGTCTGATCTACAAAATGTGCAGGCAGCATTCCCCTTCCCCTTCGAGCTGTCCTGGATGAACTGAAATTATTTTTTCCAATCATTTTGGAACTTGCAAGCGTACTTCTTCTTCTTACTCGTCGTCGCCATGTCTCTTTTTCGTTCTTCTGCTTCGTCTCTGTTATGTTTTTGGACATTACTACTTGCCGTAGTTTCGAAGCAATGCATGATGGGAATCCGGATGTTGTGTGTCAGTGTATTAACGTGCCGGCTGGAATAAACACACGCTGAGAAATAGCTCCGTGCCTGCCTACTTTATGGGTTATATATAAACCTATGGATAACGGAGACATACTGTATATAATAGTCTCCTTTTCAGGTGAGAGAGGATGCGAAAGGCAGTGCCTTTAAGGCACGCCCCCAATATCGTTATCCGGGTGGAAATCGGGAGAAATTCGGGTGAATGGTTGCCCCGGGAGATTTTCGGGAGGGGCACTGAAATTTGGGAGTCTCCCAGGAAAATTGGGAGGGTTGGCAAGTATGCTCATACTTGCCAACCCTCCTGGATTTTCCGGCAGACTCCCGAAATTCAGCGCCTCTCCCGAAAACCTCCCGGGACAAATTTTCTCCCGAAATTCAGGTGCTAACCCACAATATAACCACCATACCTACCCAATCACGTTATAACTGTAGAATGATGGAGGGCGAGTTCTTGGTTTCTTATGTGGGTTTATTGTTAGGCAGTTTCATTAACTTCCTCCCAGCGCGGCAACAACACACAACAACAGCAGTCACGTTTTTGTATACCGTAAAGCAGTTCGTCTGCCGTAAACAGCAATGTTGTGACACTCTTAAACAGGACAATACTACCATCTAGTGTTATGTGTGTGTATATGTGTAAATAAATGAACACTGAAATTCAAGTATTTATTTTTATATATATATTTATATATATATATATATATATATATATATATATATATATATATAATACAATTAATATATATATATATATATATATATACATATAATAAAATAAATAAATATATGTATATATATATATATATATATATATATATATATATATATATATATATGAAATACTTGACTTGGTGAATTCTAGCTGTAAATATACTCCTCCCCTTTTATCCACGCCCCCGACCACGCCCCCTTCTACCCCGACCACGCCCACCCCCCGAAATCGGAGGTCTCAAGGTTGGCAAGTATGAGTATGCTCTAAGCACAAGTACAGTTTCCAATAACACCAGAAAAAGATGCTAGATTTGCGCTGGATGTTTTTAATGAACAAAAAGTCACTAAAAGGATTGGAGAGGTCTCTAGAAACTCAAAAAATTCTCAACAAAGTACATTGTACAATAAGCAACAACAATTGAAAAATAGAGCAATATAATATAAGAAAAACTATATTGTTTGTAAGTACTTAGTAATAAAACATTTTTGTTGTTAAATGAATGTATACTTTATTTTTAGACTTTTCAAAGAAAATATATCAATCATTTATGCAAATTATATGATGGTACCATATGCCGACACCCATGGCCACATCCTCGCCACCACAGGTATATTGGCAATCTGGAGGAAACCCTAAACCTTAAATAGGTTTCTGACTTTTTCAAGATGGGATGAAGATATCTAGATGGACGCCCCTAAATGTCTTTTTTTTTTTTTTTAAGATTACTAAAAAATAAAATCATTATAAAGCGGCCAGAATATGATTTGAAATAATCATGTAACCTGTCATTATTCACTTAAATGTTATAAATATGTCAAGTTTTACATTTCCTTTTCCTTCAGCATGTCGTGACTACATGATTAATGAAGGATTATCATCAGTGGATAATGCAAATCATAATACAAATCACATATTTTACATATTTTCATTTCTCTTTACAATATGTCTGAAAAAGAGTAGGAAGAAGCAAAGCTTTTTTAATCCTACCCCTTTTACAATTTATAGCAATTACTAACACATGGATTCACTTTACTGTTCTCATTTTATAACACAATTTACATTCCCAATCCCATCCATTTTTTACCGCTTATTCCGTTCGGGGTTGCGGGGGGCGCTGGAGCCTATCTCAGCTACAATCGGGCGGAAGGCGGGGTACACATCAATGAACTCTAAATACAACACTTCTCTTAATAAAGATTGAACTCGTTACGATTTACTTAACACGATGAATAATGTCTTATTTTCAACAAGTCCAAGACGTTAATCATAATTATTTTTCCTTGTACTTTGTAAACACTTGTAATTTGAACTGGATCATATTAGTACATTTATTGTCACATACTGATACACTAAAGGTGTAGTTCTCTTTTGTTGAAAAGAATTGTTGCACATTCTTCGGTTTGCTTTGTACGTAATTTTAGCTGTTTGCAAACACACCAAATGTTTGAATTTCAATATTTTGGATTTAATAAATACAGGGTTTGTATGTTTTTTTATATCCAACATTATGTATTATTTTAACTGACCTCTGTTGTAACACAATTAGTGAATGAAGTATACTTTTGTAGTTATTTAAGAATGTGTAGTGATTTTTGGTCTAGAACATCATTTTCTATCATTTCATTATAGAAATATTTTGCCAACTTATGTTGTATAATTTTTCTGAGGTTTCCAGTTCATTTGGTTATCTATTATTACACCCACAAATGTGGTTTATATTACCCTTTAAATTAGAGATGTATCGGACTGCCGATATTATCGGCCGATAAATGCTTTAAAATGTGATATCGGAAATTATCGGTTTCAAAAAGTTAAATTTATGACTTTTTAAAACGCCATTGTACGGACTGGTACACGGACGTAGGGAGAAGTACAGAGCGCCAATAAACCTTAAAGCCACCGCCTTTGCGTGCCGGCCCAATCACATAATATCTACGGCTTTTCCCACACACAAGTGAATGCCACGCATACTTGGTCAACAGCCATACAGGTCACACTGAGGGTGGCCGTATAAACAACTTTAACACTGTTACAAATATGCGCCACACTGTGAATCCACACCAAACAAGAATGACAAACACATTTTGGGAGAACATCTGCACCGTAACACAACATAAACACAACAGAACAAATACCCAGAACCCCTTGCAGCACTAACGCTTCCGGGACGCTACAATATACACCCCCCGCTACCACCAAACCCCGCCCCCCCAACCCTGCACACCTCAACCACGCCACCCCTCCATCCCCCAAATTTGGAGGTGTCAAGGTTGGCAAGTATGCTCTAGTATACGCTGGACTGAAGCTGTGTGCCTTCATTGTTTTTGTAGCTGTTGTTTTGAGGCAGAACCCCTTGCAGCACTAACTCTTCCGGGACGCTACAATATACAACCCCACTACACCCGCCCCCCCCTCACCTCAACCCCGCCCCCCCAACCCCGCCCACCTCAATTTCCTCATGCTTTCTCAGGGAGAGCATGTCCCAAATTCCAAGCTGCTGTTTTGAGGCATGTTAAAAAAAAGAATGCACTTTTTGACTTCAATAATAAATATGGCAGTGCCATGTTGGCATTTTTTTTCCATAACTTGAGTTGATTTATTTTGGAAATCCTTGTTACATTGTTTAATGCATCCAGCAGGGCATCACAACAAATTAGGCATAATAATGTGTTAATTCCACGACTGTATATATCGGTATCGGTTGATATCGGAATCGGTAATTAAAAGTTGGACAATATCGGAATATCGGCAAAAAAGCCATTATCAGACATCTCTACTTTCAATGTCTTCCTCATGTATTTGTGTTTGTTTAAATTTCTCTTCTACTGTTACTGAATAGCAGTATTTTGGTTTTACTGAGATTCAAATATAGTCTGTTTTTGACAAACCATTTATTTAAATTGTACATTTTTTCTGTTATTGTTTGTATTAGCTTCTGTCTGTTTTCTCCTGAACAAAATGCTGCTTGTGTACTTGCAGTAGTATTCGATTTCAGATGCTGTGCTTAGTTGCCTGTTTTATGTTTCTCTTCTCTTTCTGTTTTCTCTGGTTATCTTTTATTATTTCTCCTTCCACCAGGGGGTGCCAGTGTTGATTGTGGGACATCATATATTGTACGGCAAGCAGGTCAAACTGGAGAAACCCTTTGCTGTCCTCACTAAGCATGCTGCCCAATCACAGGACACTGGGGAATACCATGATGCCTCCAAGGTTACCATGGAAACGGAGCAACAACGCTCCACCTCCTACTGTGTGTCTGCACTTATCAAGCGAAAGCTTATCTTCAAGACTCGACCCAAACCCATCATCACGAATGTGCCCAAGAAAGTATAGTAGGCCTGGACTGAGTTATGTGGGAAGGAAAAACTAACTGATACAACATTTGAATGTTTTATGGCTTTCTTTTTAGGAGACTGCTTGTTTGTGTATAACCGTAAAATATAATTGTTTTATATAAAAGTATCAAAGGGAAAAAGCTGTGTTTTTGTTCTGACTTAGCAGATCACTTGTTGCTAGAGACGTGTTTTGCTGGACTCGCGGGCCTCGGACTAGCACAGCTCAATACAATGTTTCAGCGTCAAATTAATATTGCCTTTCTTTAGAACGTTGATGATGAGGACTATCTGACCTTACAAAAAAGTGTATCACTATTTGGGCCATGGAAAGGAAACAAATGATCCCATAATGCAAATTGAGAATTTTCTAAACCTCGAAACATCCATGCGGTAGACTAGTTATTCAATTCTCTTGGGTAAGACACAAGTCAATCACATGATTTGTTTGGCTTGGTTTTTACGCCAGATGTCCTCCCTGACACAACCGGGGTTAGAACTCATGTGGTCTGCATTGAAGCCTACAGCAGCTACTATTACACAAGGAGGGTTAATAAATAACACAAAACTATTATGCAATAATGTCTTTGGGTACCCATCTATTCATGCAGACAACCCAATCAAGACCAATCATTGGGGCATTATTGTAAGTTAAGTACAAGAGAGTGCAGATAATATTATTTGTTTTTAATTAATGACTTCATACGTATAGAGTGCGCCAAAAATGCCAAGAGAGATTTCACTCAAACTGGTTTTACATATTTAAACATACGGACAACGCCGTAATTATACATAGCCTATTGCAGGGGTGTCAGGCTCATTTTTAATAAGGGTCACGTCACAGTTAGGGCTGCCTTCTGAGGACCACTTGTGAATATTTATGAACATAATTGCACCATGATATTACACAATTGCCTATGCGTTTGATTATTATATTTTCTTACATACAAATTGATGGCTACCTTGCTTTATAATCATAAGACAAGATGCCAAGCAGGTATTAAAGTCTTTTTACAAAAGAAATGTAGTACAGTATACATTTGTTGCATGATCAGATAAAGACAACGTTTAAATGCAATTTAATGCAGTACATTTTTTCTGTCAGAATGGAAATAATTCATTTAGTCAGAAATATTAAGTAGTTTATTGACGCAAATTATTTCCAGGCTTTCTTGGGCCACAGTACATAATGTGGCGGGCCATCTTGCCCCTGTTTTGTAAGTTTCATACCTGTGGCCCACAGTCTTAAATGAATACAATACATGTACCGTGGGTGTGGAAAGTTTGGGTGTCTTTACTTGACAAGGCTAAGCCCTATCATTCATTCATTAAAAAAAACGTGTGTGTTAATCCACACAAATACATTGGCTTTTCCATTTTAGTTTTTTAATTATGTGGAATCTCACAAAATTAGTTTCTTCCCTAATCAAATGTTATTTCTGGTTAAGTCAATCCTAATTGTAAATAACCCATTAAACTAAAACTAAAAACTGAATTGATTACAGTAAAACTGATAGGATGCGTAGTGCTTTTATTATGAAAGCCGGAAGTATTGTTTGTTTTTGTTTTTTTAGCTCTTGATGGCTATAATGTGTTACGGGAAGAAGGAGTTTACAAATATAATGTACTATATTTCAGATTATTCATATTTTACATGTCTTTTTCTGTATTTGTAGCACAAATAAGTTGTGCTTTTACGTTACATGTCAGAGGAGGGCAGTAATGCACCGAGAAGCTCTTTGCCATTCGGTAACGAAGAAGAAAACCGGAAGACAACAACAACAACAACAACAGGAACTATTTCTAGTGCAAGTTCTATCTTTCCTAATACTCGGTCTTCCCCGAGTTCTTTCAATCGTCATATTATACATCAATGCGTCATGGAGGATTATGGTGAAAATGATATTTTCCAGAAAATGCTTAGTATGAATTTAGTGCCAAGAAAAAATGGCACGTACGGATACAACGACACATCCCTTGGCGACTTTTCAGGTAGGTTGATTCTATTTGTGTCGATATCGCTTTATTATCGCTCTCATGTCTGTTGAAGTTGTTTTTTTTTGTTGCGTTTGTGTCTGAAATGTTCGATTTAACTACAAGTCACACATGTTGTCTGGCTACAGATTCCAGATGATTACGTAACACCTTAAACCTTCAGTTCAGTTTCAGTTTATTTCCAACATGCATACGATATAATGTGGTGCATCACATCTTTCCAGTTGTTTCATTACAGCACGTCCGAAAAGGAGTAGGAAGAAGCATGCAGAGCTTATTTAATCCTACCCCCTTTCATACCATAGCAATTTTATCCAATTTCATTGTTCTCTGTAACAGAACAGTGAACAAATAATAAATAAATAATATACCATAGTAAGTAGAGATGTTCGATAATGGCTTTTTTGCCGATATCCCGATATTGTTCAACTCTTAATTACCGATTCCGATATCAACCGATACAGATATATACAGTCGTGAAATTAACACATTATTATGTCTAATTTTGTTGGATGCATTAAACAATGTAACTTTACCATGAATTGATGAACGTTTTTCAACTAATAAGTTGAAAAACTTATTCGGGTGTTACCATTTAGTGGTCAATTGTACGGAATATGTACTGTACTGTGCAATCTACTAATACAAGTTGCAATCAATCAATCAATCAAAAACAAGGTTTTCCAAAATAAGAGAACAACTTCAACTCCAGTTGTGGAAAAAAGTGGCAACATGGCACTGCCATATTTATTATTGAAGTCACAAAGTGCATTATTTTTTTTTAACATGCCTCAAAACAGCAGCTTGGAATTTGGGACATGCTCTCCCTGAGATAATCCTAATACCCATTACATCTATGGGAAATACTATACTTTGACTTTCACAAAGTGCATTGTTTTTTAGTTTTTTTAAGCATGCCTCAAAACAACAGCTACAAAAACAATGAAGGCACACAGCTTCAGTCCAGAGTATACTAGAGCATACTTGCCAACCTTGACACCTCCAAATTTGGGAGATAGAGGGGGAGCGTGGTTGAGGTGGGCGGGGTTTGGTGGTAGCGGGGGTGTATATTGTAGCGTCCCGGAAGTGTTAGTGCTGCAAGGGGTTCTGGGTATTTGTTCTGTTGTGTTTATGTTGTGTTACCGTGCGGATATTCTCCCGAAATGTGTTTGTCATTCTTGTTTGGTGTGGGTTCACAGTGTGGCGCATATTTGTAACAGTGTTAAAGTGTGCAGAAATATGGGGAAATAACTACAAATGTGCACTACATTCGCTAACCGTGTTACAAAAAAGATCAGTTAGAATAATACATCCATCCATCCATCCATCCATCTTCTTCCGCTTATCCGAGGTCGGGTCGCGGGGGCAGCAGCCTAAGCAGGGAAGCCCAGACTTCCCTCTCCCCAGCCACTTTGTCCAGCTCCTCCCGGGGGATCCCGAGGCGTTCCCAGGCCAGCCGGGAGACATAGTCTTCCCAACGTGTCCTGGGTCTTCCTCGTGGCCTCCTACCGGTCGGACATGCCCTAAACACCTACTTAGGGAGGCGCTCGGGTGGCATCCTGACCAGATGCCCGAACCACCTCATCTGGCTCCTCTCGATGTGGAGGAGCAGCGGCTTTACTTTGAGCTCCCCCCGGATGACAGAGCTTCTCACCCTATCTCTAAGGGAGAGCCCCGCCACCCGGCGGAGGAAACTCATTTAGGCCGCTTGTACCCGTGATCTTGTCCTTTCGGTCATAACCCAAAGCTCATGACCATAGGTGAGGATGGGAACGTAGATCGACCGGTAAATTGAGAGCTTTGCCTTCCGGCTCAGCTCCTTCTTCACCACAACGGATCGATACAGCGTCCGCATTACTGAAGACGCCGCACCGATCCGCCTGTCGATCTCACGATCCACTCTTCCCTCACTCGTGAACAAGACTCCCGGTGAGGGTTGGACTCCGCCAAGGCTGCCCTTTGTCACCGATTCTGTTCATAACTTTTATGGACAGAATTTCTAGGCGCAGTCAAGGCGTTGAGGGGATCCGGTTTGGTGGCTGCAGGATTAGGTCTCTGCTTTTTGCAGATGATTTGGTCCTGATGGCTTCATCTGGCCAGGATCTTCAGCTCTCACTGGATCGGTTCGCAGCTGAGTGTGAAGCGACTGGGATGAGAATCAGCACCTCCAAGTCCGAGTCCATGGTTCTCGCCCGGAAAAGGGTGGAGTGCCATCTCCGGGTTGGGGAGGAGATCTTGCCCCAAGTGGAGGAGTTCAAGTACCTCGGAGTCTTGTTCACGAGTGAGGGAAGACTAGACTAGAGAGAATAATACATAATGTTGGATATAGAGAACACACAAACCCTTTATTTATTAAGTCAAAAATATTAAAGTTCGGTGATTTGGTAAAATTGCAAACAGCTAAAATGATGTACAAAGCAAACTATAACCTGCTACCAAAGAATGTACAACAATTCTTCTCAACTAAAGAGGAGAAATACAACCTTAGAGGAAAAAATAATTTAAAACATTTATATGCACATACAACACTTAGAACTTTTAGCATATCAGTATGTGGAATTAAATGATGGAATAGATTAAGTAAAGAAGTTAAAAATTGTACTGATATGATCCAGTTTAAGAGGTTGTTCAAAATAATAGTGCTTACAGAGTACAATGAAGAAGAATTATGAGAAATACTTTCAACCTTATTGAAAATAAGATATTCTTCATCTCAGTATGTTAATAATGACTGAATTAATTAATTAATTACATATTACAAAACTGTTGTACACTAATTCATAGATGTTATTTTATTATATGAAAAGGTCAGTAAATGATTCTATATATTTGTAAACGCTTTGAAGTGGGAAAGGGGTAGGATTAAATAAGCTTTGCTTCTTCCTACTCCTTTTCGGGCATGATGTAAAATGAAATTATATGAAATTGTGTGATGTATTATGATGTAAGTGTGTTCATGTTCGAAATAAACTAAAGAAAGAAAGAAAGTTGTTTATACGGCCACCCTCAGTGTGACCTGTATGACCGTTGACCAAGTATGCTGCATTCACTTATGTGTGTGTAAAATCCCATATATTATGTGACTGGGCTGGCACGGGGGCTTCACGGTGGCAGAGGGGTTAGTGCATCTGCCTCACAATACGAAGGTCCTGAGTAGTCTTGGGTTCAATCCTGGGCTCGGGATCTTTCTGTGTGGAGTTTGCATGTTCTCCCCGTGACTGCGTGGGTTCAATCAATCAATCAATCTTTATTTATATAGCCCTAAATCACAAGTGTCTCAAAGGGCTGCACAAGCCACAACGACATCCTCGGTACAAAGCCCACATACGGGCAAGGAAAAACTCACCCCAGTGGGACGTCGATGTGAATGACTATGAGAAACCTTGGAGAGGACCGCATATGTGGGTAACCCCCCCCCTCTAGGGGAGACCGAAAGCAATGGATGTCGAGTGGGTCTGACATAATATTGTGAGAGTCCAGTCCATAGTGGATCCAACATAATAGTAAGAGTCCAGTCCATAGTGGGGCCAGCAGGACACCATCCCGAGCGGAGACGGGTCAGCAGCGCAGAGATGTTCCCAGCCGATGCACAGGCGAGCGGTCCACCCCGGGTCCCGACTCTGGACAGCCAGCACTTCATCCATGGCCACCGGACCTGTGCCTGCCCCCCCCCCCCCCCCCCTCAAGGAAAAGGGGAGCAGAGGAGAAAAGAAAAGAAACGGCAGATCAACTGGTCTAACAGGGGGGCTATTTAAAGGCTAGAGTATACAAATGAGTTTTAAGATGGGACTTAAATGCTTCTACTGAGGTAGCATCTCTAATTGTTACCGGGAGGGCATTCCATAGTACTGGAGCCCGAATAGAAAACGCTCTATAGCCCGCAGACTTTTTTTGGGCTCTGGGAATCACTAATAAGCCGTTCTTTGAACGCAGATTTCTTGCCGGGACGTATGGTACAATGCAATCGACAAGATAGGACGGAGCTAGACCGTGTAGTATTTTATACGTAAGTAGTAAAACCTTAAAGTCACATCTTAAGTGCACAGGAAGCCAGTGCAGGTGAGCCAGTATAGGCGTAATATGATCAAACTTTCTTGTTCTTGTCAAAAGTCTAGCAGCCGCATTTTGTACCAACTGTAATTTTTTTAATGCTAGACATAGGGAGACCCGAAAATAATACGTTACAGTAGTCGAGACGAGACGTAACGAACGCATGAATAATGATCTCAGCGTCGCTAGTGGATAAAATAGAACGAATTTTAGCGATATTACGGAGATGAAAGAAGGCCGTTTTAGTAACACTCTTAATGTGTGATTCAAACGAGAGAGTTGGGTCGAAGATAATACCCAGATTCTTTACTGATTCGCCTTGTGTAATTGTTTGGTTGTCAAATGTTAAGGTGGTATTATTAAATAAATGTCGGTGTTTAGCAGGACCAATAATCAGCAATTCCGTTTTCTTGGCGTTGAGTTGCAAGAAGTTAGCGAACATCCATTGTTTAATTTCATTAAGACACGCCTCCAGCTGACTACAATCCGGCGTGTTGGTCAGCTTTAGGGGCATGTAGAGTTGGGTGTCATCAGCATAACAATGAAAGCTAACACCGTATTTGCGTATGATGTCGTCTAGCGGCAGCATGTAAATACTAAAGAGTGCAGGGCCAAGAACCGAACCCTGAGGGACTCCGCACGTTACCTTAACATAGTCCGAGGTCACATTATTATGGGAGACGCATTGCATCCTGTCAGTAAGATAAGAGTTAAACCACGACAAAGCTAAGTCTGACATACCAATACGTGTTTTGATACGCTCTAATAAAATATTATGATCGACGGTATCGAAAGCAGCGCTAAGATCAAGAAGCAGCAACATAGATGACACATCAGAATCCATCGTTAGCAGTAGATCATTAGTCATTTTTGCGAGGGCTGTCTCCGTAGAGTGATTTGCCCTGAAACCTGATTGAAAAGGTTCACAGAGATTGTTAGACACTAAGTGTTCATTTAGCTGCTGTGCGACAATTTTTTCGAGGATTTTCGAAATAAAGGGAAGGTGGGACACCGGTCGGTAGTTTACCATGAGGTCAGGATCAAGGTTAGGTCTTTTGAGCAAAGGATGAATAACCGCTTTCTTGAATGCTAGGGGAACAGTGCCAGAGGAAAGTGATAAGTTTATAATATTTAGCACTGATGGACCTAATAATACAAAAAGCTCCTTGATAAGTTTCCCAGGAAGTGGGTCAAGTAAACATGTTGTTTGTTTTATCCCACTTACACGCTGTAATAGTTCCTCTAATGTTATTTCATCAAAAAGAGAGAGACTATTTTGTATTGCAGTATCCGTCGTAGATACAGTTGTATCTGTGTTCATAGAACCCAGTTGTAGCTGGGATGCGTTGTCTTTAATCTCCTTTCTAATGAGTTAAATTTTCTTATTAAAGAAATTCATAAAGTCATCTGCCGAGTGGGTGGAGCTATTGGGAGGAGTCCCTTGTTGGGTTAGCGATGCTACTGTACTAAACAAAAATTTAGGGTCGTTTTTGTTGAGGCGGATGAGATTTGAGTAATATTTAGCTTTAGCTAAGGTAAGCATGCGTTTATACGATATTAAACTATCACTCCATGCTTGATGGAAAACCTCAAGCTTGGTCGCGCGCCATTTGCGTTCCAACTTTCTACATGATAATTTATGAGCTCTGGTTTCCTCTGTAAACCATGGGGTGCGCCTTTTAGGGGCCCTTTTTTGTTTTAGCAGTGCTATACTATCAATGGTTTTGCGCAGGGCATTGTCAAAGTTGTTAGTGAGGTTATCAATAGAGCCGACATAATTTGGGAATGGTGCCATTACCGAAGGCAGTAGGTCAGCAAGAGTCATCGTTGTGGCAGCATTAATGTTGCGGCTGCTATAGCAGTTATTATTATTATTAGTTTGTTGACAATGAGTCAGAACTTCGAATTTTATAAGGTAATGATCGGACATTACTTTAGTATACGGGAGTACCATAACTTTGGAGGTGGTGACACCCCTGACCAGCACTAGATCTATCGTATTGCCGTTGCGATGCGTAGGTTCATTTATTATTTGTGTAAGACCACAGCTATCAATTATAGTCTGGAGCGCCACGCACTGAGGGTCCGATGGGGTATTCATATGGATATTAAAGTCCCCCATTATGATTATATTGTCTGCGTGCGTCACTAGATCAGCAACGAACTCTGAGAATTCATTAATAAAGTCCGAGTAGGGCCCTGGGGGGCGGTAGATAACAGCCATATCGAGAGGCAGCGGTGCGACAGACCTCATAGTAAGCACCTCAAACGATTTGTATTTATTATTTAGGTTAGGGGTAAGGTTAAAGTTTTCATTGTATATTAGTGCGACCCCCCCACCCCTTTTAAGGGGACGGGCAATATGCGCATTCGTATAGTTAGGAGGAGATGCCTCATTTAGGGCAAAAAATTCGTCTGGTTTGAGCCAGGTTTTGCTAAGACCAATGACGTTAAGATTGTTGTCTCTAATGACCTCATTAACTAATAACGTTTTGGGAGACAATGATCTTATGTTTAAAAAGCCCATATTATAAGTATTGGGCTGTTTTGACGAGTTTTTGTTTAAATTATCCGTAGTAGAAATATTAATAATGTTGCGTTTATTATACGTAGTGCACTTTAAATAGTTTCGACCATATCTAGGAATTGATACAACGGGAATTTTCAGATTGTTTGCTTGATGCTGCGATCGACTGAACGCATCATGATTTGCCACCTCAGTAGAATGCATATCTACCCCGGACACATTCACAACAGAAAACACATTATGTGAGTTGTGTGTTATTCTAAGAAAATTGCTATGCGTACAGGAATTATCCAGCCTGGTGCTGGCTAGTTCTAGCTTAACTGACTCCTCACCCGGACTAGCAGGCTCTGTAATTGCCTGTGACCGGGCTTGCTCTAGTGTAGTTAGTCAAATGTGACTTAAACAGTAGTCTATGTTCTTAGACAGGATGATGGCGCCTTCCTGGTTAGGGTGAAGGCCGTCCCTCATCAGCAAGCCTGGTTTGCCCCAGAAAGAGGGCCAATTATCAATAAACGTTAGTCCCTGTTGTCTACAGAAGCTAGTTCCCTCCGGGTACTCCGGCTTCCTCCCACCTCCAAAGACATGCACCTGGGGATAAGTTGATTGGCAACGCTAAATTGGCCCTAGTGTGTGGATGTGAGTGTGAATGTTGTCTGTCTATCTGTGTTGGCCCTGCGATGAGGTGGCGACTTGTCCAGGGTGCACCCCGCCTTCCGCCCGATTGTAGCTGAGATAGGCTCCAGCGCCCCCCGCGACCCCAAAAGGGAATAAGCGGTAGAAAATGGATGGATGGATGGGCTGGCACGCTGTTTGTATGGAGGAAAAGCGGACGTGACGACAGGTTGGAGAGGACACTGAAGGCAGTGCCTTTAAGGCACGCCCCCAATAATGTTGTCCGGGTGGAAATCGGGAGAATGGTTGCCTAGGGAGGGGCACTGAAATTCGGGAGTCTCCCGGGAAAATCGGGAGGTTGAAACTGATACCGATAATTTCCGATATTACATTTTAAAGCATTTATCGGCCAATATTATCGGACATCTCTAATAGTAAGCAAACAAATATTAAATACATAAATAATCTGTGCACCAAATCGGTGAATTTCAATATTTTTGATTCAATAAATAACAGGGTTTGTATGTTCTCTATATCCAACATTATGTATTATTCTAATTGATCTTTTTTGTAACACTGTTAGTGAATGAAGCGCAGTTGACAAATCAATCAATCAATCAATCAAAGATTATTTATACAGCCCTAAATCACGAGTGTCTCAAAGGGCTGCACAAGCCACAAAGACATCCTCGGCTTAGAGCCCACATCAGGGCAATCAACCCAATGGGCTACAATGAGAAACCTTGGAGGCGACCGCAGATGTGGTTGCCATGCTTCACCCATTTTCTTTATTGAAAACCTTATAACGCTTTGAATTTTAGCATCACCCATATGTCTAATCCAGGGGTCCCCAAACTACGGTCTGCCAGCGCCCAAAATCCAAACCGCGGGGAGTCCTGAGTAAAAAAAAAAAGAAAAATGTTTTTTTTAATTAAAAAAAATATTATTTCTTAAATCTGTCCTTTCTAGCCCATCCATCAATCCATTTTATACCGCTTCTTACTCTCGGGGTCTCCTAGCCACTCAGGCAAATCATATTGTCTAAAAGTGCCTTTTCCCATCGATAACGCAAACCGGCAAGTGCGCGCTCTTTTAGTCAATTAGTGCACGAGGGGAAAATATTGTTGGGGAAACGTAAAATAGACCCTAAGTGTAGAGTTTTTAAACATCAGTGGACATATGACGTTTTTTGTTCAGTGTAAGGAAAAGCTGGCCAAATTTTTTTTCAAGCCAATACCGCCCTCGGTTCAAAAAGTTTGTAGACCCCTGGTCTCATCTGTCTCGGTAAAGTTTGAAAGCGATGAGATGAAATATCTAGGAGGATCTGGTTACAGAACAACATCTGGAAATAGAAGTACATAAAAGATGCAGCGTTGCATGTTAACTGAATTAAACACACAACTGATATTTATATATGGCGATGGAAGGGCTAAATTCCTCACTGGTTGGGCTGTTGCGTGGTAAAAAATCCCTGTTTGGTCTGCGGATCATTGGAAACGTTTTCACTTTGGCCCTTGGATGCAAAAGGTTTGGGCACCCCTGATGTAAACGCTGAGACGAGGGAAATTTCGGATTATAAGTTCCAAAAAAGTGGGATAAGTGAAACTCAGAGACAGTTACCACGGTAACTTGATCCTAACCAGCTCCCTGGCATAGTTTTTGAATGCTCCTGATAAATGTGAAGCAAGCTGTCAGACATGATGTGTTTATGACTTCGTAACCAGTAGATACTAAAACAAAATAATTACTAAAGATTTATGTTTGGAGAGGATTTTGAGGTCATGGTTAGTTAGAAATACAATCATATCTTGCTAAAATCCCCTGATGTTGGATATTTATTATTACATTGATTTGTTAGGATTTAATATATTTAACAAAGAGTATATTGTTTAGTTTTGTCATCATTGTAAAATCTGTGATACATCCTGCTGAGTCCTCCAAACTAATACACACGTCTCACTGTGTAGGATGCTGGTTCTCAGGAGATATTGCTTTATAAACATAAAGTGAACTGGTTAGAGAAAAACTATCTTGTTAGTAAAAAGAACAAAAAATGATATATCTATAGCTTGATTTCAGATATTTACTCATAAAAAAATATATTAAATAAAAAGTAGATTTTGGGGCATTTAATTATTCCAAATATGAGCTAAATTACAAACCCTGTTTCCATATGAGTTGGGAAATTGTGTTAGATGTAAATATAAACGGAATACAATGATTTGCAAATAATTTTCAACCCATATTCAGTTGAATATGCTACAAAGACAACATATTTGATGTTCAAACTGATAAACTTTTTTTGTTGTTGCAAATAATCATTAACTTTAGAATTTGATGCCAGCAACACGTGACAAAGAAGTTGGGAAAGGTGGCAATAAATACTGATAAAGTTGAGGAATGCTCATCAAACACTTATTTGGAACATCCCACAGGTGAACAGGCAAATTGAGAACAGGTGGGTGCCATGATTGGGTATAAAAGTAGATTCCATGAAATGCTCAGTCATTCACAAACAACGATGGGGCGAGGGTCACCACTTTGTCAACAAATGCGTGAGCAAATTGTTGAACAGTTTAAGAAAAACCTTTCTCAACCAGCTATTGCAAGGAATTTAGGGATTTCACCAGCTACGGTCCGTAATATCATCAAAGCGTTCAGAGAATCTGGAGAAATCACTGCACCTAAGCAGCTAAGCCTGTGACCTTCGATCCCTCAGTACTGCATCAACAAGCGACATCAGTGTGTAAAGGATATCACCACATGGGCTCAGGAACACTTCAGAAACCCACTGTCAGTAACTACAGTTGGTCGCTACATCTCTAAGTACAAGTTAAAACTCTCCTATGCAAGGCAAAAACCATTTATCAACAACACCCAGAAACGCTGTCGGCTTCGCTGGGCCCGAGCTCATCTAAGATGGACTGATACAAAGTGGAAAAGTGTTCTGTGGTCTGACGAGTCCACATTTCAAATTGTTTTTGGAAACTGTGGACGTCGTGTCCTCCGGACCAAAGAGGAAAAGAACCATCTGGATTGTTCTAGGCGCAAAGTTGAAAAGCCAGCATCTGTGATGGTATGGGGGTGTATTAGTGCCCAAGACATGGGTAACTTATACATCTGTGAAGGCGCCATTAATGCTGAAAGGTACATACAGGTTTTAGAGCAACATTTGTTGCCATCCAAGCAACGTTACCATGGACGCCCCTGCTTATTTCAGCAAGACAATGCCAAGCCACGTGTTACATCAACGTAGCTTCATAGTAAAAGAGTGCGGGTACTAGACTGGCCTGCCTGTAGTCCAGACCTGTCTCCCATTGAAAATGTGTGGCGCATTATGAAGCCTAAAATACCACAACGGAGACCCCCGGACTGTTGAACAACTTAAGCTGTACATCAAGCAAGAATGGGAAAGAATTCCACCTGAGAAGCTTAAAAATGTGTCTCCTCAGTTCCCAAACGTTTACTGAGTGTTGTTAAAAGGAAAGGCCATGTAACACAGTGGTGAACATGCCCTTTCCCAACTACTTTGGCACGTGTTGCAGCCATGAAATTCTAAGTTAATTATTATTTGCAAAAAAAAAAAAGTTTATGAGTTTGAACATCAAATATCTTGTCTTTGTAGTGCATTCAATTGAATATGGGTTGAAAAGGATTTGCAAATCATTGTATTCCGTTTATATTTACATCTAACACAATTTCCCAACTCATGGGTTTGTACTT
Source organism: Nerophis lumbriciformis (assembly GCF_033978685.3). Taxonomy (NCBI): domain Eukaryota; kingdom Metazoa; phylum Chordata; class Actinopteri; order Syngnathiformes; family Syngnathidae; genus Nerophis; species Nerophis lumbriciformis. The sequence goes on along the minus strand of NC_084557.2, from coordinate 34,131,738 downwards.
TCAAAGAGCAAAATAACCTGAGCAAATAGAAAATAGGTATACAACAAAGTTCCTGGTTAGAAAAAAATAAATATTGTCACTTCATAATATTTAACTTAATGATATAAGCAATATTATCATTTTCCCCTGCTTCAATGTTTTATCAAACTAAAATGAGACCATTCCTTTTTTTACATGTGTGCCAATAAGAAAATATAATTAAATGTTAAATCAATAAACATTACACATTGACTCCGTCAATAATTATCTCTCACTTCAGGTCAATATTATGTTACTCTATTTCTTTTCATTGTAAAAAAAAAAAAGGTGTTCAAAGTAACCATGTGTGCATATGTTAATGCTATTATGTTTTTCCAGAGATGTGGTATGGCGTTTTTATGTGGGCAGCAGTCTCCTCTATGATCTTCCACCTTCCTGCAACTCTGCTGGCATTCGTTGCACTTCGGCAGCACAAAATGGCCCGACTGATGCCCATCGCCATCCTCTTAATGGGCATTGTTGGACCAGTGGGTGGAGGAGTCCTCACCAGTAGGTTCTCTGCTTTTGTCACTCTGTGATAAATTAGCATATTTAGATTGTAGATTTTGAGTCCAGTTTACAGCGTGCTGCTACTTTATGGCATAGTGAAATTACTAGAGATGTCCGATATTATCGGCCTGCCAATATTATCGGCCGATAAATGCATTAAAATGTAATATCGGAAATTATCGATATCGTTTTTTTTATTATCGGTATCAGGTTTTTAAAACATTTTTTTTATTTTTATTAAATCAACATAAAAAACACAATATACACTTACAATTCGTGCACCAACCCAAAAAACCTTCCTCTCCCATTCACACTCATTTACACTCATTCACACAAAAAGATTGTTTCTTTCTGTTATCAATATTCTGGTTCCTACATTATATATCAATATATATCAATACAGTCTGCAAGGGATACAGTCCGTAAGCACACATGATTGTGCGTGCTGCTGGTCCACTAATAGTACTAACCTTTAACAGTTAATTTTACTAATTTTCATTAATTACTAGTTTCAATGTAACTGTTTTTATATTGTTTTACTTTCTTTTTTATTCAAGAAAATGTTTTTAATTTATTTATCTTATTTTATTTTATTATTTTTTTACGTACGTTTAAGTACCTTATCTTCACCATACCTGGTTGTCCAAATTAGGCATAATAATGTGTTAATTCCACAACTGTATATATCGGTTGATATCGGTATCGGTAATTAAAGAGTTGGACAATATCGGAATATCGGATATCGTCAAAAAACCTTTATCGGCCATCCCTAGAAATTACTTAATGAAAGGTTATGAGATACGTTTTTTTTTTTTTTGTTTTTTTTTTTTTACAGAAATTGTTCAGATTGTTATTTTAGCTGCCATGTATTGACCATAAATAACTAGCTTACCAGTAAGCAGAGCAAAGATCATACTACTCTGCATACTAGTACATACTAGTTAGCAGGTGGGGTGTGCAGTCATACACTGTTTTATGCCACAACTCACCATAAATATAGTAGTATTGAGCCATGTGAATGGTAGTTAAAACAGTTAAAATGTTCCATCAGCTGTAAAAGAAAAAAAAAAGGATGACACCTCATGGTTTGTAATGTTTTCACATGACTGTAAATGGCATGGTTGCTATAGTTTGTACTCAATATGTTTTTAGAAGAGATGCTAGTAATAATCCAGATATACCGTATTTTTCGGATTATAAATCACAGTTTTTTTCATAGTTTTTATACTCTGGAGCGATTTATGTGTGAAATTATTAACACATGACCGTAAAATATCTTGTCTACCTTTGGAGTTGGCAGAGTTGTTTAGAAGCGACACTGAGGAAGAAGATTTAATCGGATTTAGCGATTAGGAGTGACAGATTGTTTGGTAAACGTATAGTATGTTCTATATGTTATAGTTATTTGAATGACTCTTACCATAATATGTTACGTTAACATACCAGGCACGTTCTCAGTTGGTTATTTATGCGTCATATAAAGTACACTTATTCAGCCTGTTGTTCACTATTCTTTATTTATTTTAAATTGCCTTTCAAATGTCTATTCTTGGTGTTGGATTTTATCAAATAAATTTCCCCCAAAAATGCGACTTTTTTTCCTTCTTTATTATGTATTTTCGACCGGTGCGACTTATACTCCAGAGCGACTTATAACCCAAAAAATACGGTAACCATAGGACAAATGGTCAATGACATATGGACAATTATTTGCTAATCCCCGCAACATAGATGTTTTGCTTGATGGCGGCCGTGTTTTTCAACCAAACTTGCTTGAAATGTTAAGATGGAATAGATAAAACAGGCTGACATTACGCTTCTGGAATGTCCTTTCCGCAAAAAGCCGCTGCCTGACCAGGGCTCAGAAAATCTGCAAAGACTCCTCCCACCCCCACCAAGGACTGTTTTCACTGCTGGACTCTAGAAAGAGGTTCCGCAGCCTCCGAAGCAGAACCTCCAGTTTCTGTAACAGCTTCTTCCCTCAGGCCGTAAGAAACTTGAACGCATCATAATTAGATTATCCCCTCAACTCCCCCCAAAATGGATTAACTCGCTGGAATAAAAAAGACAATATAACATACATCCATAAACGTGGACGCATGTGAAAAAGTGCAATATATTTATCTGTACAGTAATCTATTCATTTATTTATATATATTTATATATATTTATTTATTTTATATATATATTATATATTTTTTATATGTATTTATTTATTTATATATGCACCTTATTGCTTTTTTTATCCTGCACTACCATGAGCTTATGTAACGAAATTTCGTTCTTATCTGTGCTGTAAAGTTCAAATTTGAATGACAATAAAAAGGAAGTCTTAGTCTAAGTCCAAATGTATGAAAGGCCTATAATCAGCCAAATTTAGTCACAAACAAGAGTAGGGATGGGTATCTTTCACATTTGAACCAATATACGACCAATTTCTGGTACCTGGGAATTGATGCCAGTACTCAACAGTACCAATTTTCAGTACTTTTGTGTGTGTACTTAAATAAATTAATAAAACCATTTTCTTTCTAACATTTAAAAATGAGCTGATTATGATAACTGTGCTGTCCAGTTGTTATATCTTGTTTTCTTACTACACTTCTGAGGCTCTTTGGCAAGTATTATATTGCTGGGATGTTACATACGCCCAATGAATACTGGTGGTAGTCAAGCCAGCTCTGTTTTCAATGGCTACCTGGAGCCATTTTGCCTTTCTCGAAGAAAAAAGACCCTTTGTTTGTGTTGTTTTCGGCTGTACGAACTGTTCAAATCAGGAAAAGGATAAATTAGGGCTGGGCGATATATCGATATACGCAATATATCGCGGGTTTGTCTCTGTGCAATATAGAAAATGACTATATCGTGATATCGGAGTATTCGTTCTCATGCAGTTGCTTTTAGCTGCTGGCATTACACTACAGGCTCTTCCCACTCTTTCTTGTGTCTCCTTCTCACAGACAGCAAGCGCACCTTCTTACATACGTCACATACTGTCACGTTATACGTCACATACGTATACGCCCTCGCGCAGCAGAGAGGTAGCAGCATGGCTAAAGTTAGCTGTGGTGCGAGTGGTAATACGAGAGAAAGAAGGTGCGAATCTGGTAACAAATGAAGGAAGAATTAATTCCCAAGAAAAACAGCACGGGGTCCATCGTCTGGCGGTGGTTTGGCTTCAAGTGGGAATATGTCGAACAGACAACCATAATTTGTCAAGTGTGGGGCAAAAGCGTTTCTACAAAAAGTAGCATTGCTGCTAATATGTAGCATCATTTGAAAATTCACCCGTTAGAGAATCAAGAGGGCTAACTCCGCATGTCAACATCTCTGTTCGGTGCCACATGCCCACACCATCAAAATGCAGAGGCAAACATTTCCAGATCAACACCGTATGAAAAAAAGAGTCCACGACAAAAGGAGATAATGTCAGCAGGAACCTACCACATAGCGAAGGACGTACACTATTTGATTTCCTATTATGCAGCTCATTTTTATTTGACACTTATTGAAATATCTTGTGTGACATCATGTTTTTAAACTATTGTAGTGGCGTTCTGTACAAAAAGTGCACTTTAATTTAGTGTTGTTTTGATATGTCATCTTAGTGATGACTCATGCACAAAAGTGCACTAATAGCTTGTTTTAAAATGTCTCTGACAATCTTGCACTTTCTGTTTTGGAAATGACATGAATGTTTGTGCCACTGCTTAATAACTGTTTAATAAATACACTTTTGGTAAATTGACTTAGTTGTGATTTCCTTCTCTGCCTGAAAGTTTAAAATGAGCATATATTAATGCAGTATGAAGAAGAATGTTTTAATGTAGACACATAGAATCATCATACTGCTGTGATTATATGCATCAAGTGTTAATTCAAGGCTAAGGCAAAATATCGAGATATATATCGTGTATCGCGATATGGCCTAAAAATATCGAGATATTAAAAAAAGGCCATATCGCCCAGCCCTAGGATAAATGTTTCTTCAGCGCTCCTTGAGAGGTAATCAAAAAGGGAGGAAAAGTGAAATATTTTTAGAAACGAGGAGATAAGCAGCACAATGTGTAATATGTTTTCCTGTTGTTGATCCGCTAAAATAATATAAAGCCCTGAAATGTGTTTTACCTTTTTTTTTTTGGTAAGGTGCAGCCATTGCAGGAGTTTACAAGGCAGCAGGGAAGAGGATGATGTCTCTGGAGGCGCTGGTGTTTGGTGTGGGACAGTCCTTCTTCATCCTGCTCATTTCCTTCCTCCGGGTGCTTGCCACCCTTTAGCAGCGCCGGAGCCGCTTGGCTGTGATTGGAATCCCACTTTTCTGCTGGTCGGGCAATTTTAAGACCAAACAGGCCTCGGGTGTGATCATGTGATCATTACATGCTGTGTGTGGAGTTTCTCCTGCTAAAACATCACTGTAGAGCAAACTCACATCCAAAATGTAGGATCTGGTCCTGCTTGCTTTGCCCTTTGAAGCAGCACAGAAGAAAAAATAAGAAACTGGAAAGCGACGGCATTGAGTGGACCTGGTGAGGCCCAACGGACTGAAGAGGAAAACATGGCATACGGAAGTTGGAAAGTCATTCAAACAATTCAACTTAGTTTGAGATATTGTTGCTTGCCAAGCTGCACTAGTCAGAGAAATGGAATCAAGTGACTTGGCTGGTGCTGTGTTGCTTTATTGATCTTAATCCCTATTTTTATTCTAGGAGCCTACACCAGGAGTGTCCAAAGTGCTACCCAGGGTCCAATTTCGGCCCACAGCTTGTTTTTTTTTATCTACCCTCTGCGGCTCAATAAAATTAAATGAATTCATTCTCGAGATGTTATTAGTAATGCTGTCAAACAATACATTTTTACAAGTGATTAGTCCGCAGTGCTCCCGCAAAGTATTCACAGCGCTTGAATTTTCCCACACTTGCAGCCTAATTCCAAAATGGAATAAATACATTTTTGTCCTCAAAATTCTACACACAATACCCCATGAAGTGAAGTTTTTTGTTGTTGTTTTTCTTAGAAATGTTTGCTAATTTGTTAAAAATAAATACTAAGAAATCACATCTACTTAAGTATTCACAGCTATATTTTGAGTACAAAAATTAATTTATTTCATTTTGGAATAAGGCTGTAACGTAGCAAAATGTGGAAAAGGTCCAAACTTTCCGGATTCACTGTAAAGTCATCCGGAAAGTATTTATTAAAATGTATTAAAAATAATAAACCAGAACACCCTGGATAAAAAAAACAACACTTCCCATCCAACTTTATGGAGCATGAGAGGTGCTGCAAAGAGATAGGTGTGTCTTCCTTGTGGCGTCGTAATCAAAAAGGCTTCAGGCAGTAGTTACAGTAATAACAAAAGTATTTGGCAAAGGCTGTGAATACTGTCATTTTTTGTTTTGTTTTAATGCAATTTTTATTTTTAAAAAAAAAAGCATTTTTACATTGTCATTATGGGGTATTGTGTGTAGAATTTTGAGGACAAAATGAATGGTACTTTAACTTTAACTTAAATATATTCCATTTTGGAATAAAGCTGTAACATGACAAAATGTGGACAGAGCGAAGCATTTTGAATACTTTTCAGATGCACTGTATGCGATTCATGCACGATTTTTTGCGATCAATCGCAGGAGTTAACTTGTTTTTTTTTACTTCAATGTACAGAATGTATGAAAGCGGCTCACAGCGTCCTTCAATTTTACTGAATTTTGCGGCCCTTTTGGACACACCTGGGCTACACCATCTGACGAGAACAAAAAGTATATATTTGATGTTCTTAGTGAAGCAGGACAATTCAAATGGCTCTTCTTCAGTTTTTATTTTTTTATGATTTGAGTTTAAAGATGCATTTTATAGAGCCAGTTTTATTTTGAGCAGTCTTTATATTTATGATTAGTACACTGCTTCATCGTCACTACATGTAATTAAAGTCTTCAATTAAGATTTATTGTTTTGAAATTAATTCATGTCTTGTAAGAAAATAAAAGTGTTGTAATATCCATCCATCTTCTTCCCCTTATCCAAGGTCAGGTCACGGGGGCAGCAGCCTAAGCAGAGAAGCCCACACTTCCCACTCCCCAGCCAAAAAATACTAAAGGACACCAAAATCCATGAATTGAATTTGTTTTAATCAGCCCCTTAAGTCCTCTAGCAGCTATAAAATTATAAAATGATGTTGCTGAATAGACGATATGTCTAATTTTTTTTTTCCTAACCATGCAAAAATTGGACACACACACGTATGATGGAGGATTCTCATCTGTCCATCGTCTGTCTGCAGCACGAGCACTGATCTTGCAGCCGTCTGTGGAACTGTCAGCATGCAGTTACTAAATAAAACACAAAATAGTGCTTGCAAAATGGTGATGAGTGTTGATAAATCACATTGCGTGTGCTCAATAATTATATTTGCATTTTCTCACCCCAGTATTGTGGGTGTTTGGATGATCAGCGTATATTTTGCATATTAATGAAGACAGACGCAAAATGGATGGCAAGCCTTTTTCTGCTCACTTAAAGAGACACAATCCACTTTGCACACTTTAGTAGGTTAACGTTGCGTGTGCTTTCAGGTTTTTACGTGTTTTAGTACACGCAAACCTTTAGTAAATCAAGACCTACATGTCCAACTCCAACCTGGAGAAGAGGATTGTGCTTTCTTAGGCCTCTACCTTCACACCTGTACAACTTGGGTGTCCAACCTGAGGACTTAGCTCCTGCTGGTAGCTCTTAACAACATTAATGTGGCGATATCTCAGGAGGGAAACTACAAATTTTAAGTAAAATAAATCAAATAAAAAAATCCTTCATCCACATTTTTCAACCATCACAACATTTATCTTAATTTAATGGCCTCATTCCTAAACATAATTTAACCTTAAGTAGGACTTCACACACAATAGCCAATATTTACAAAACTGAAAAGTACAGTAGTCTTATGAATAAAACAGAAACATTCTTCTCAAACTACGAACCCCGTTTCCATATGAGTTGGGAAATTATGTTAGATGTAAATATAAACGGAATACAATGATTTGCAAATCCTTTCCAACCCATATTCAATTGAATGCACTACAAAGACAAGATATTTGATGTTCAAACTCATAAACTTTATTTTTTGCAAATAATAATTAACTTAGAATTTCATGGCTGCAACATGTGCCAAAGTAATTGGGAAAGGGCATGTTCACCACTGTGTTACATGACCTTTCCTTTTAACAACACTCAGTAAACGTTTGGGAAGTGAAAAGACACATTTTTTAAGTTTCTCAGGTGGAATTCTTTCCCATTCTTGCTTGATGTACAGCTTAAGTTGTTCAACAGTCCGGGAGTCTCCGTTGTGGTATTTTAGGCTTCATAATGCGCCACACATTTTCAATGGGAGACAGGTCTGGACTACAGGCAGGCCAGTCTAGTACCCGCACTTTTTTGTTATGAAGCCACGTTGATGTAACACGTGGCTTGGCATTGTCTTGCTGAAATAAGCAGGGGCGTCCATGGTAACGTTGCTTGGATGGCGACATATGTTGCTCCAAAACCTGTATGTACCTTTCAGCATTAATGGCGCCTTCACAGATGTGTAAGTTACCCATGTCTTGGGCACTAATACACCCCCATACCATCACAGATGCTGGCTTTTACACTTTGCGCCTAGAACAATCCGGATGGTTCTTTTCGTTTTTGGTCCGGAGGACACGACGTCCACAGTTTCCAAAAACAATTTGAAATGTGGACTCGTCAGACCACAGAACATGTTTCCACTTTGTATCAGTCCATCTTAGATGAGCTCAGGCCCAGCGAAGCCGACGGCGTTTCTGGGTGTTGTTGATAAACGGTTTTCGCCTTGCATAGGAGAGTTTTAACTTGCACTTACAGATGTAGCGACCAACTGTAGTTACTGACAGTGGGTTTCTGAAGTGTTCCTGAGCCCATGTGGTGATATCCTTTACACACTGATGTTGCCTGAGGGATCGAAGGTCACGGGCTTAGCTGCTTACGTGCAGTGATTTCTCCAGATTCTCTGAACCTTTTGATGATATTACGGACCGTAGATGGTGAAATCCCTAAATTCCTTGCAATAGCTGGTTGAGAAAGGTTTTTCTTAAACTGTTCAACAATTTGCTCACGCATTTGTTGACAAAGTGGTGACCTTCGCCCCATCCTTGTTTGTGAATGACTGAGCATTTCATGGAATCTACTTTTATACCCAATCATGGCACCCACCTGTTCCCAATTTGCCTGTTCACCTGTGGAATGTTCCAAATAAGTGTTTGATGAGCATTCCTCAACTTTATCAGTATTTATTGCCACCTTTCCCAACTTCTTTGTCACGTGTTGCTAGCATCAAATTCTAAAGTCAATGATTATTTGCAAAAAAAAAAAAAGTTTATCAGTTTGAACATCAAATATGTTGTCTTTGTAGCATATTCAACTGAATATGGGTTGAAAATGATTTGCAAATCATTGTATTCCGTTTATATTTACATCTAACACAATTTCCCAACTCATATGGAAACGGGGTTTGTATAAATAAATCATCAAAAATAAAAATGTGTCCTTTTCACTTTCTCCCAGTTGTTCACTTATTACGATGTAAAACATGTTAAGTCCACACCTTTTTGTTTTGGCGCGATTGATGAGAAATTAAACTTGAACTTCCTCATCTCAGAAGGAAAATCATCTGATTGGCCCACTTTTGTCACTAACTCCCACCCTCTCTCATATTGTACACTATTGAAGAACTGTGATTGGATATATTCCGAAATTGACCCACCCATTTAGGAGACAAAATTAAATATGAATGGATTTTATTTGTACTTTTCGTCTCGTTTTTAATTCTTCGACACTGGTTTACTGAGGGCTGAGGGGAGGGTGTATGTCTGTGTGCATGCGGACTCCTGGAGCCTGACACAGGTGATGGACAGAAAAGGGGGAAGATGATATCATACGAGTGGATTACTCCACTACTGCGGTTATTTATGTCAACTTGTCATAGATACATTTTGTGGGTACCGGTATATTAAAATGCACTTTCTCAACTTTAAACATTTTTATTTGAGGGGGGACTTCACTTATTTGAGGGGGCTTTGCCCTCTCTTGCCCCTACATAGAGCCGGCCCCCGTTTTCACAAATCATTCTCCGTAATCTTTACTATCAGCTCGTGTATGCTTTCTTCATGGTCATAATTGAATTGTTTGGGACATGCAACAACAAGATACATTCACATGATTACATGTGTACGATTCAAGTCTGAAAAGAAGTAGGAAGAAGCAGATCTTTATGAGGGGCCGTTAGGGACATTATTCAGAATTACCTTTTACATACACTACTGAAATACTCTCACATAAACAACTTAAATGTTTTTCTCTCACACACACTACTGAAACACTCACACACACTACTGAAACATACTCGTACATACTACTGAAATGTTTTATCTCTGACACACACTACTGAAACACTCTCACACATACTACTGAAACACTCTCATACACACTACTGAAACACTCATTGACACTACTGAAATATTGTTCTCTCACACACATTACTGAAACACTCTCATGCACACTACTGAAAGGTTTTTCTCTCACACACACTACTGAAACACTCTCATTATCACTACTGATTTTTTCCCCCTCTCACACACACTACTGAAACACTCTCATACACACTACTGAAAACCTCTCACACATACACACACCTTACCTGGAATTATTTTTCACTAGTATGTGTAAAATGATTTCACTTGTGTGTGAGAGAGCTTTTCACTAGTGCGAGTGAGAGAAAACATTTTCAGTCTTATGAGTGAAAGAATTTCACTTGTATGTTGGAGAGCTTTTCACTAGTGCGTGTGAAAGAAAAACATTTCAGTAGAATTCTAAAATGATTTCACTTGTATGTATGAGAGCTTTTCACTCGTGCATGTGAGAGAAAGCATTTCAGTAGTGTGTGAGAGTGTTTCAGTAGTGTAGTGAGAAAAAAAAACATTTTAGTTGTTTATGTAAGAGCATTTCAGTAGTGTATATAATAATGTCCCTGACGGCCCATCATAGGTCTTATAGGTCCTACCCCTTTACCCTGTCTCAGAATAAAATTTCACGCTGTGTGTTTAACATTAATATTTGTGACTTTTTATCATCAAATAACAGTGCTTAAAACTTCTCTTTGTGACTTTGAACTTTCATGTTCCTTTTGCTTGCTTGACCCAGAAAAAAAGTGTGCCAAGCATCTCACTTGAAAGATAGTATCTTTAGTCCTGAACTGCTGTCACTGGAATTGATGAATTGATGCTCGATGAATATTTTTTTCCACATTTATTGAAAATGTCATTGATTATGAGAACAGTAATCCTGTGCTAAAATGTTACCTTTTAAAAAGATGATACATAATACTTTGGATTGACTCCACAATTGCACATACGTGACCATATAGGAAAATATCTGAATCACTTAAACTTAGAAATGCAACCGATTGTTCCTATAAAAGGCCAAGATTGATGGCACAGAAAAACACTGTTGCATTTTTGGAGATAATCTGTTACATTTCTTATTTTCACATTATAGCATCAACATGCTACCTGATGAAAGTTCAGCTTGACATACTGTACGATACCTGGCCTGTGCATTGGTTGTAGCAGTCTTTGAATATGGCATCTATTTTTGGTTCATTTTGGTTTTATGGGCCTGTATAATCATACGTAATCATATGTAATCCCAATAATCTGGTGTACTTGAAGTTCGCCCAAAAGGATCCAAACCCCACAAATGCTGATTTCAAGTGAATTCTTATTTTGTAATTGAGTGTATTTTAGCTGTCAATCAGAAGTTGATCTAGAGATGTAAGCGCTGAGAAAAAAAATACAGCACTTCATCTTTCTTACAAAATGTTCAAAATGTTGTATTCGTTCTTTTAATTTTGACATATTAAAGTCTTTTAAACTTTAATATGATCTGATCATGCAAAAAAACGTACAAAGAAAACACTTAAACACTTAACACTTAATTAAAATAACAATAAATACCTGACTTATGACTTCAAAGTAAGTTATCAATCAATTGTACATAAAAAAAAGAATCAAATACATATGGCGATTGTACAAACCCCGTTTTCATATGAGTTGGATAATTGTGTTAGATGTAAATATAAACAGAATACAATGATTTGCAAATCATTTCCAATTGCTACAAAGACAACATATTTGATGTTCAAACTGATAAACATTTTTCTTTTTTGCAAATAATCATTACCGGTAACTTTAGAATTTGATGCCAGCAACAGTTGGGAAAGGCGGCAATAAATACTGATAAAGTTGAGGAATGCTCATCAAACACTTATTTGGAACATCCCACAGGTGAACAGGCTGATTGGGAACAGGTGGGTGCCATGATTGGGTATAAAAACAGCTTCCCAAAAAATGCTCAGTCTTTCACAAGAAAGGATGGGGCGAGGTACACCCCTTTGTCCACAACTGCGTGAGAAAATAGTCAAACAGTTTAAGAACAACGTTTCTCAAAGTGCAATTGCAAGAAATTTAGGGATTTCAACATCTATGGTTCATAATATCATCAAAAGGTTCAGAGAATCTGGAGAAATCACTCCACGTAAGCGGCATGGCCGGAAACCAACATTGAACCGACAAGGGTATCACCACATGGGCTCAGGAACACTTCAGAAAACCACTGTCACTAAATACAGTTTGTCGCTACATATATAAGTGCAAATTAAAGCAAAAGCCATTCATCAACAACATCCAGAAACGCCACCGGCTTCTCTGGACCCGAGATCATCTAAGATGGACTCATGCAAAGTGGAAAAGTGTTCTGTGGTCTGACGAGTCCACATTTCAAATTGGTTTTGGAAATATTCGACATCGTGTCATTCGGACCAAAGGGGAAGCAAACCATCCAGACTGTTATCGACGCAAAGTTCAAAAGCCAGCATCTGCGATGGTATGGGGGTGTATTAGTGCCCAAGGCATGGGTAACTTACACATCTGTGAAGGCACCATTAATGCTGAAAGGTACATACAGGTTTTGATCTAAGCGCCGTCTTTTTCATGGACACCCATGCTTATTTCAGCAAGACAATGCCAAGCCACATTCAGCACGTGTTACAACAGCGTGGCTTCGTAAAAAAAGAGTGCGGGTACTTTCCTGGTCTGCCTGCAGTCCAGACCTGTCTCCCATCCGAAAATGTGTGGCGCATTATGAAGCGTAAAATACGACAGCGGAGACCCCCGACTGTTGAATGACTGAAGCTCTACATAAAACAAGAATGGGAAAGAATTCCACTTTCAAAGCTTCAACAATTAGTTTCCTCAGTTCCCAATTGTTTATTGAGTGTTGTTAAAAGAAAAGGTGACGTAACACAGCGGTGAACATGCCCTTTCCCATCTACTTTGGCACATGTTGCAGCCATGAAATTCTAAGTTAATTATTATTTGCAAAAAAAAAAATAAAGTTTATGAGTTTGGACATCAAATATCTTGTCTTTGTAGTGCATTCAATTGAATATGGGTTGAAAATGATTTGCAAATCATTGTATTTCGTTTATATTTACATCTAACACAATTTCCCAACTCAAATGGAAACGGGGTTTGTACATTAAAGTTCATATACTGTAATTTCCTGAATATAAGTCACTACTTTTACCCCACACTTTGAAACCTGCGCTTTATGCCATGCTAAGGCTAATTAATATATTTTCCCGGGTTCACAAATTTCACATGCCGCCAATAAATTTAGCCTTGTCACGTGAAATAGCTGAACGGGTCATGGTGGACCAATGCAATTTTTCACATTAAATCAAACACGCTCACACAATCATTCAGTCAGCATTATGGACTCACCCTCATCATAGAGAAGACACGGCAAAATGCACACTACACTGCACCGAAGCCTAATTTACCCGGCCATCGAAAAAGGAAACAGCCGCCATCCAGGAGGAGCAGAAGGCCAAAGACTGCGCTTAATGACCGCTCTGGTAGGCTCAATGCCGTGTTATAGGCACTGTATTTTGTTACATCTGTGAATGAACAGAAGCGCCTGTTTAAATATTTCAAGTTTCAATGTGTACACCTGTGGCTTAAAGACTCCTGCGGCTAATATAAGTATTAAAAAGAATTGTCCAAATGTTAGGTGGGTGCGGCTTATATTTAGGTGCGTTCTATAGTCCGGAAATGACTGTATAATCACTGTTACAAGTCACCCTCTGAGAGCAGCCATTACTGTGATGTGGCCTTCAATGAAAACGTGTTTGACACTCCTGCCTTTGATTTTGCAGCGGCCAAATAAAAAACTGGCTGTGGGCAGCAAACAACCCTCGGCTGCCTTTAGGATATCCATCCATCCATTTTCTACCACTTGTCCCGTTTGGGGGTTGCGGGGGGTGCCGGGGCCTGTCTCAGCTGCTTCGGGATAGCCCTGCATAAACCTCTTAAATCAGGGGTGTCAAACGTACGGCCCGAGGGCCGGATCAGGCCCGCAAACAGGTTTTATCCGGCCCGCAGGATGAGTTTGCTAAGCATAAAAATGTACCTGAAATGTTTGAATAAAAGAAACAGCTGTTCTAAATGTGTCAACTGGATGTCGCAATAGCAATTCTTTGTATCTTTGTAGATGATGCTACATATGTCAGTCGAGGAAAATGATCAAACTACAAACCCCGTCTCCATATGAGTTGGGAAATTGTGTTAGATGTAAATATAAACGGAATACAATGATTTGCAAATCCTTTTCAACCCATATTCAATTGAATGCACTACAAAGACAAGATATTTGATGTTCAAACTCATAAACTTTATTTTTTTTTTGCAAATAATAATTAACTTAGAATTTCATGGCTGCAACACGTGCCAAAGTAGTTGGGAAAGGGCATGTTCACCACTGTGTTACATGGCCTTTCCTTTTAACAACACTCAATAAACGGTTGGGAACTGAGGAAACTAATTGTTGAAGCTTTGAAAGTGGAATTCTTTCCCATTCTTGTTTTATGTAGAGCTTCAGTCGTTCAACAGTCCGGGGTCTCCGCTGTCGTATTTTACGCTTCATAATGCGCCACACATTTTCGATGGGAGACAGGTCTGGACTGCAGGCGAGCCAGGAAAGTACCTGCACTCTTTTTTTTACGAAGCCACGCTGTTGTAACACGTGCTGAATGTGGCTTGGCATTGTCTTGCTGAAATAAGCAGGGGCGTCCATGAAAAAGACGGCGCTTAGATGGCAGCATATGTTGTTCCAAAACCTGTATGTACCTTTCAGCATTAATGGTGCCTTCACAGATGTGTAAGTTACCCATGCCTTGGGCACTAATACACCCCCATACCATCACAGATGCTGGCTTTTGAACTTTGCGTCGATAACAGTCTGGATGGTTCGCTTCCCCTTTGGTCCAGATGACACGATGTTGAATATTTCCAAAAACTATTTGAAATGTGGACTCGTCAGACCACAGAACACTTTTCCACTTTGCATGAGTCCATCTTAGATGATCTCGGGCCCAGAGGATACGGCAGCGTTTCTGGATGTTGTTGATAAATGGCTTTTGCTTTGCATAGTAGAGCTTTAACTTGCACTTACAGATGTAGCGACGAACTGTATTTAGTGACAGTGGTTTTCTGAAGTGTTCCTGAGCCCATGTGGTGATATCCTTTAGAGATTGATGTCGGTTTTTGATACAGTGCCGTCTGAGGGATCGAAGGTCACGGTCATTCAATGTTGGTTTCCGGCCATGCCGCTTACGTGCAGTGATTTCTCCAGATTCTCTGAACCTTTTGATGATATTATGGACCGTTGATGTTGAAATCCCTAAATTTCTTGCAATTGCACTTTGAGAAACGTTGTTCTTAAACTGTTTGACTATTTGCTCACGCAGTTGTGGACAAAGGGGTGTACATCGCCCCATCCTTTCTTGTGAAAGACTGAGCATTTTTTGGGAAGCTGTTTTTATACCCAATCATGGCACCCACCTGTTCCCAATTAGCCTGCACACCTGTGGGATGTTCCAAATAAGTGTTTGATGAGCATTCCTCAACTTTATCAGTATTTATTGCCACCTATCCCAACTTCTTTGTCACGTGTTGCTGGCATCAAATTCTAAAGTTAATGATTATTTGCAAAAAAAAAAAAGTTTATCAGTTTGAACATCAAATATGTTGTCTTTGTAGCATATTCAACTGAATATGGGTTGAAAATGATTTGCAAATCATTGTATTCCGTTTATATTTACATCTAACACAATTTCCCAACTCATATGGAAACGGGGTTTGTACATAAATAACATCCTGTAATTTGATTGATATAATTTTTTCATCTTGTTAGATTGAAAATGAACACCAATGAGTTGACTGATGAACATTATCACATCATTTTTTCAGAAAATATAAATAACAACAACGATACTGTTAAACAGAACTTGTAAGTGTAAAAAAAACCCAACAACAATTATTATTTGTACATTTTCAGAATGTGCTTCTTCTATTTTTAGACAAAGAAAACAACCTGAAATTGTGTCGTAATTTTACCAGTCCAGCCCATTTGGGGGGGAGATTTTTATCCATGTGGCCCCCAATCTAAAATTAGTTTGACACCCCTGCCTTAAATAAATCAACAATGCTTTCATTTGACAATCCCGCCACCAACTCCATCGCCTTGTTCTTACATGTTACATGTCAGAAATGTTTAAGAAAAATTGCATTTTTTCCCCTGCAGTAATTCCATGCTATTTACAGGGGTTACGTACGTTACAAGACCCCAGGCGAATGGTGAATAACCACGCCAAATGGACCCACCCTAAAAAAAAACTAAAAAGTAGCTAGTTTTACAACTTTAAAGCCTATTATGCAGTATACCCTCTTATTGTTCAACACATTTTGAATTCAATTTTAGACATCATCAAACAATCCCAGGCACACAGTATTGTAATTACAAAACATGCAGTCTTGTCAAAGGTGAGTGAGTTGCTGCACTCTTTTTTTTCCCTGTAGAGAGCGCCATCATACCACTTTCTATTTAAGTTACGGTAAAAACCAAAAAAAAACAATCGTTTACAATTTAAAGGAGACAAAAAGAAATGCGACTATGCGAGGATCTACTGTAAACGTCATTAAAATGACTATCTAACCTAAAAACCTTTGTTGCATCGGATTTATTCCCTGCTGTAGGTGCAACGTCACCAGCACCACACCGGACCCTTTTGTTGTGGTTGCGTGCTAACCTGACGACATGATGTTTACAATGTTTGATCACGGCATCAAGCATCTTGGATCCAGTTATCCCTGCTGCTGGGATTTCACATCCTCACTTCTTTGGCACCTGCAATCCAGATGTGACTGCATCTCCTTCGCAGTTTACAGAGGTGCAAGAGTCGAACAGCAGTTGGCTGCCGACACGAAGCCCTTTTATGCCTCCACGTACGACAGGTGATACTGTTCCTCTCTCTTGGTGCATCGTTTGGCGACAATTGCGAGGTAGAGCACCAGCAAAATGAGCCAGTAGCAGGCGTACAGTATCGTCCCCGCTATCAACAAGGCCTTTTCGGATTCGCTCAACGGCTGCTGTGCTTCACAGTAAACGGTGTACGCCACGCCTCCGAGCAGCACCAGCGCCCACACCGTGACAGGAACGGCGCCGATTAGGTTGACGACGATCTTCCTGCGACCGGAAGTGCCCCACCCGGCTTTGTTGATGGTGAGCAAGGCGAATATTTTAGCGGGGAGCAAGCTGGACATGTAGAGCAGAGAGTAGAGCGACATGAAGATCATGATCAGGCTACCGCGCAGGAAACAGGCGTAGGTCGCCTTCAGCATCCCCACCAGCTGGACGGTCAGCAAGAAGAGCAAGATGTTCCACAGCCTTCCACGGTAGAAAAGATGGATGACCGTGGCTACCAGGAAGAAAGGGAAGAATCCGGTGACCACTGACTCGTAGGTCATCCATAGGCTGTGCTTGTGGAACCACAGAGCGTTGTAGAGCCACTCGCGGAAGTAGGACTTACTCCAGCGCGTCTGCTGGTTCAGCCAGCGCAAGTACTCGGTCGGCGTTTCGGTCTGGCACTGCGACCGTGCCGTATACTTTGTCTTGTAGCCGAAGCTCAGCACGCGGTTGGTGAGGTGGCGGTCATCACCAAAGCTGCACTTGGAGCCCAGGAAAGTCTGATGGTACCAGGCCTCCAGGAAACTCTGGAGAAGGGAGTTCCTGTACATCCCCAGAGGACCGCTGATACACTGGACGCATCCAAAGTAGGACTGGCAGGCTCGCTCGATGTTGAAGGCCATCCAGTAGCGGACGCTGCTCAGGAAGGAGATCCATGAGTCGTACTTGTTGAGGATCTGGTAGAAATAATTGTTCATCTGTTACCAATACGACATTTTAGTCATGAGCTTTGGTTGATGTTCTACCTGCACATCTCCACCAACCCCTCCCACTCGTAGGTCCTCCTCAAGGATCTTCAGCATCTCTATGGTACATGCTGGATCTAGAACGGTGTCTGAGTCACACACCTAGGAAGAACCAAACAAGCACAAGTTAATGAAGCCCTCACAGTCCCATCTACTAAAGCAGGGGTCCCCAAACTTTTTGACTCGGGGGCCGCATTGGATTAAAAAAATTGGGCTGGGGGTCAGGCTGTGTGTGCGTGCGTTTGTGTGTGTGTGTGTGTGTGTGTATATATATATGTTGTAAAGAGTGCATATATACATATTTAAGAGTTTTTTCTTTTTATTCATAGTCATAGTCATAGTATTTTTCCATTTGTACTCTTTTTATTTTTTCATCTTATGTCCGCAAATACACTGTGTGTGTTACCTTAAAGATTTGGAATGTAGGAGTTGGATTACTCCGTTATATCTTATCTGCAGTAGAACAATGGGGGCCGTGTTCCTTCCCTGAAAGGTGGGGGCTTTCTTTCTGTGAAAGAAGGAGGCTCTTCCGTATGAGTGTTAGAACAACTTAGGAAGCCGGTATGAATGTATTAGTCTGGGTTGTTCTCCTGAAATTTCAGTAAAACTTGATGATATTCCTATTCTGTCATGGTGATCCTTCTTACTCAGTTTATACGGCATCCAAAAGAACTTGGGAATGACCAGTAACTTAGATTCCCTTGGAGGAAGAACTGGTCAGATGCAACAATTTATATATGTATATATATATATATATATATATATATAAGTATATATATATATATATATATATATATGTTTGTATATATATATATATATATATATATATATATATATATATATATATATATATATATATATATATATGTATGTGTGGGGAAAAAAAAATCACAAGACTATTTCATCTCAGATGAAATAGTCTTGTGATTTTTTTTCCCCACACATACATATATTGCGCTCTACTACGGTATCGAGCACTATTTTTTGGATAACCTTATTAAGACATATATATATATATATATATATATATATATATATATATATATATATATATATATATATATATATATATATATATATATACATATATATACATATATTTGTTTCATCTGACATCACATGGACAAAGATAAGACTTTCTGGAGGAAAGTACTGTGGTCAGATGAAACAAAAATTGAGCTGTTTGGCCACAATACCCAGCAATATGGTTGGAAGAGAGAAGGTGAGGCCTTTAATCCCAGAAACACCATTCCTACCATCAAGCATGATGGTGGTAGTATTATGCTCTGGGCCTGTTTTGCTGCCAATGGAACTGGTGCTTTAAATGGGACAATGAAAAAGGAGGATTACCTCCAAATTCTTCAGGACAACCCAAAATCATCAGCCCGGAGGTTGGGTCTTGGGCGCAGTTGGGTGTTCCAACAGGACAATGACCCCAAACACACATCAAAAGTGGTAAAGAAATGGCTAAATCAGGCTAGAATTAAGGTTTTAGAATGGCCTTCCCAAAGTCCTGACTTAAACGTGTGGACAATGCTGACGAAACAAGTCCATGTCAGAAAACCAACAAATTTAGCTGAACTGCACCAATTTTGTCAAGAGGAGTGGTCAACAATTCAACCAGAAGCTTGTGGATGGCTACCAAAAGCGCCTTATTGCAGTGAAACTTGCCAAGGGACATGTAACCAAATATTAACATTGCTGTATGTATACTTTTGACCCAGCAGATTTGCTCACATTTTCAGTAGACCCATAATAAATTCATTAAAGAACCAAACTTCATGAATGTTTTTTGTGACCAACGAGTATGTGTTTCAATCACTCTATCACAAAAAAATAAGAGTTGTAGAAAGTATTGGAAACACAAGACAGCCATGACATTATGTTCTTTACAAGTGTATGTAAACATTTGATCGCGACTGTATATATGTATATATCAGTGACGTGCGGTGAGGTTGATGGCTGGTGAGGCACTGACTTCATCACAGTCAGATTTACAAACATATGAACCCTAAAGAGTATCTTATTCACCATTTGATTGGCAGCAGTTAACGGGTTATGTTTAAAAGCTCATACCAGCATTCTTCCCTGCTTGGCACTCAGCATCAAGGGTTGGAATTGGGGGTTATTAAATCACCAAAAATTATTCCCGGGCGCGGCGCCGCTGCTGCCCACTGCTCCCCTCACCTCCCAGGGGGTGATCAAGGGGATGGGTCAAATGCAGAGGACAAATTTCATTACACCTAGTGTGTGTGTGACAATCATTGGTACTTTAACTTAACTTTAACTTTACACATACAAACTGTAGCACACAAAAAAGCACATTTAATTAAAAAAAACGTTATTATGGTCTTACCTTTACAAATAAAATAAGTCCATGAGCCGCTGTTGTGCTGGATTAATGCACCCCCTGACGAGAGTGTTATATCAACTAAAGCCCTCACTTAAATTTTCCACGTGCAAGATTGAATCTATTTAAAAAAGTGTAACCGAGGGTTTATAAATGTCGCCTATACTGTATGAAACTACAAAATAAAAAACACGGAGGCTCCAGTTTACACGAGGATTACTTTATTTACCTTCTTTTAAAAACTTCCACTCCACTCCAACGTGTCATCACTTCCGCTCTTAGCGCCTTCAAAATAAGAGCTCAAGGCATATACTGTATAACAGCGCATAACAGGAACTTAACATCACAAAGAGGAAAGCCCATTAAAATAGGTTACAAAAGTTATTTAATAAGAAGCCAAAAAGTGCAAAAACAATAATGTTCGTGTTGGAGGAGTTGTGAATTAGGTACACCTGCAGTCTGCAGGTGTACCTAATGTTGTGGCCCTGCAGTCATACACAACTCCTCCAACACGAACATTATTGTTTTTGCACTTTTTGGCTTCTTATGAAATAACTTTTTTAAATAGATTCAATCTTGCACGTGGAAAGTTTAAGTGTGGGCTTTAGTTGATATAACACTCCCGTCAAGGGTTGCCGTGCATTCTACGGCGGGGGTGCAGGAGGCGAGCCTCAGCCAGTGCGTCTTTTGCAGCCGTTTTATGATCGCTCAGCACAAGAAATACATTACACACATACAGTTGTTGACAAAATACACTGTACATTATATACCTCAGCTAACTAAACTATGGAAATGTATAATATAGTTCATATAGCAATACGGTCTCACTGCACAGCAGGCCAGCAGTTAGCCGAGTCCGCAATCCATGGTGAGGCACAACGCAGTGACGTGCCTCAACTGGCTGCTGTCCACCGCACCGTCTCTTCTCAGTATTTGAACGGCAAATGTGAAAATTCAGCGATTTTAAATAAAAATAATCTAAAACGGGTGAAGTTAAATGGAAAATAACTTTATAGTATAATCACTGGATACATATAACAATTTAATAAAAATGTTTTCTTTTTACATTTTTTTTCTTTCCATGATATATATATATATATATATATATATATATATATATATATACATATATATATATATATATTTATCCATCCATCCATCCATCTTCTTCCGCTTATCCGAGGTCGGGTCGCGGGGGCAGCAGCCTAAGCAGGGAAGCCCAGACTTCCCTCTCCCCAGCCACTTCGTCCAGCTCCTCCCGGGGGATCCCGAGGCGTTCCCAGGCCAGCCGGGAGACATAGTCTTCCCAACGTGTCCTGGGTCTTCCTCGTGGCCTCCTACCGGTTGGACATGCCCTAAACACCTCCTTAGGGAGGCGCTCGGGTGGCATCCTGACCAGATGCCCGAACCACCTCATCTGGCTCCTCTCGATGCGGAGGAGCAGCGGCTTTACTTTGAGCTCCCCCCGGATGGCAGAGCTTCTCACCCTATCTCTAAGGGAGAGCCCCGCCACCCGGCGGAGGAAACTCATTTCGGCCGCTTGTACCCGTGATCTTGTCCTTTCGGTCATAACCCAAAGCTCATGACCATAGGTGAGGATGGGAACGTAGATCGACCGGTAAATTGAGAGCTTTGCCTTCCGGCTCAGCTCCTTCTTCACCACAACGGATCGATACAGCGTCCGCATTACTGAAGACGCCGCACCGATCCGCCTGTCGATCTCACGATCCACTCTTCCCTCACTCGTGAACAAGACTCCGAGGTACTTGAACTCCTCCACTTGGGGCAAGATCTCCTCCCCAACCCGGAGATGGCACTCCACCCTTTTCCGGGCGAGAACCATGGACTCGGACTTGGAGGTGCTGATTCTCATACCAGTCGCTTCACACTCAGCTGCGAACCGATCCAGTGAGAGCTGAAGATCCTGGCCAGATGAAGCCATCAGGACCACATCATCTGCAAAAAGCAGAGACCTAATCCTGCAGCCACCAAACCGGATCCCCTCAACGCCTTGACTGCGCCTAGAAATTCTGTCCATAAAAGTTATGAACAGAATCGGTGACAAAGGGCAGCCTTGGCGGAGTCCAACCCTCACCGGAAACGTGTCCGACTTACTGCCGGCAATGCGAACCAAGCTCTGACACTGATCATACAGGGAGCGGACCGCCACAATCAGACAGTCCGAAACCCCATACTCTCTGAGCACTCCCCACAGGACTTCCCGAGGGACACGGTCGAATGCCTTCTCCAAGTCCACAAAGCACATGTAGACTGGTTGGGCAAACTCCCATGCACCCTCAAGGACCCTGCCGAGAGTATAGAGCTGGTCCACAGTTCCACGACCAGGACGAAAACCACACTGTTCCTCCTGAATCCGAGGTTCGACTATCCGGCGTAGCCTCCTCTCCAGTACACCTGAATAGACCTTACCGGGAAGGCTGAGGAGTGTGATCCCACGATAGTTAGAACACACCCTCCGGTTCCCCTTTTTAAAGAGAGGAACCACCACCCCGGTCTGCCAATCCAGAGGTACTGCCCCCGATGTCCACGCGATGCTGCAGAGTCTTGTCAACCAAGACAGCCCTACAGCATCCAGAGCCTTAAGGAACTCCGGGCGGATCTCATCCACCCCCGGGGCCTTGCCACCGAGGAGCTTTTTAACTACCTCAGCAACCTCAGCCCCAGAAATAGGAGAGCCCACCACAGATTCCTCAGGCACTGCTTCCTCATAGGAAGACGCGTTGGTGGGATTGAGGAGGTCTTCGAAGTATTCCCTCCACCGATCCACAACTTCCGCAGAACAGGTCAGCAGAACACCATCCGCACCATACACGGTGTTGGTAGTGCACTGCTTCCCCTTCCTGAGGCGGTGGATGGTGGTCCAGAATCGCTTCGAAGCCGTCCGGAAGTCGTTTTCCATGGCTTCCCCGAACTCCTCCCATGTCCGAGTTTTTGCCTCCGCGACCGCTGAAGCCGCACACCGCTTGGCCTGTCGGTACCTGTCCGCTGCCTCAGGAGTCCCATGAGCCAAAAGAACCCGATAGGACTCCTTCTTCAGCTTGACGGCATCCCTCACCGCCGGTGTCCACCAACGGGTTCTAGGATTACCGCCACGACAGGCACCAACTACCTTGCGGCCACAGCTCCAATCAGCCGCCTCGACAATAGAGGTGCGGAACATGGTCCACTCGGACTCAATGTCCAGCACCTCCCTCGTGACATGTTCAAAGTTCTTCCGGAGGTGGGAATTGAAACTCTCTCTGACAGGAGACTCTGCCAGACGTTCCCAGCAAACTCTCACAATGCGTTTGGGCCTGCCAGGTCTGTCCGGCATCCTCCCCCACCATCGCAGCCAACTCACCACCAGGTGGTGATCGGTAGAAAGCTCCGCCCCTCTCTTCACCCGAGTGTCCAAAACATGAGGCCGCAAATCCGATGACACAACTACAAAGTCGATCATAGAACTGCTGCCTAGGGTGTCCTGGTGCCAAGTGCACATATGGACACCCTTATGCTTGAACATGGTGTTCGTTATGGACAATCCGTGACGGGCACAAAAGTCCAATAACAAAACACCACTTGGGTTCAGATCCGGGCGGCCATTCTTCCCAATCACGCCTCTCCAGGTTTCACTGTCGTTGCCAATATGAGCGTTGAAGTCCCCCAGTAGAACGAGGGAATCACCCGGGGGAGCACTCTCAAGTACCGTATTTTCCGCACTATAAGGCGCACCGGATTATTAGCCGCACCTTCTATGAATTACATATTTCATAATTTTGTCCACCAATAAGCCGCCCCGGACTATAAGCCGCGCCTACGCTGCGCTAAAGTGAATGTCAAAAAAACGCTGCGCTAAAGTGAATGTCAAAAAAACAGTCAGATAGTTCAGTCAAACTTTAATAATATATTGAAAACCAGCGTTCTAACAACTCTGTCCCAAAATGTACGCAAATGTGCAATCACAAACATAGTAAAATTCAAAATGGTGTAGAGCAATAAATAGCAACATAATGTTGCTCGAACGTTAATGTCACAACACACAAAATAAACATAGCGCTCACCTTCTGAAGTTATTCTTCATTCGTAAATCCTTCGAATTCTTCGTCTTCGGTGTCCGAATTGAAAAGTTGCGCAAGCGTGGGATCCAAAAATGGCCGGCTCCGCCTCGTCGAAGTCATCGGATTCAGTGTCGCTGTTGTTGTGCAGCAGTTCTGTGAATCCTGCCTTCCGGAAAGCTCGGACCACAGTTGTGACCGAAACTATCTGCCCAGGCATTTACGATCCACTGGCAGATGTTGGCGTATGTCGACCGGCGCTATCTGCCCGTCTTAGTGAAGGTGTGTTCGCCTTCGGAGCTGTGTGAAAAAAGCCACCCGGCCTCTTCGCGTAAACTTCCCTTAACCACTCGCTCATCTTTTCTTCATCCATCCATCCCTTCGAGTTAGCTTTTATGATGACGCCGGCTGGAAAGGTCTCTTTTGGCAAGGTCTTCCTTTTGAATATCACCATGGGTGGAAGTTAGCATGGCAAGCTAGAACCACAGTGAAGGATGACTTCTCATTCCCTGTGGTGCGAATATTCACCGTACGTGCTCCCGTTCCACAGTGCAGTTCACAGGAATATCAGTTGCTGTGAAATACGGTAGTAATCCGTGTGCGGATGGAGAGATTGCGTCTTTTTATGAACCGGATCCTTGTCCTTTGTAGGAGCCATTTTGTGGTCTTTACAGATGTAAACAGGAAATGAAACGTACGGTGATATCCGCGCGTTTTTTCTTCTTCTTCCGGGGGCGGGTGGTTGCTTAAAGCGCTTCCTGTTCTATGGGGGCGGGTGCTTTCCTTGGCGGTTGCTTGCGTAGAAGAAGAAGCGCTTCCTGTTCTACCGGGAAAAAAGATGGCGGCTGTTTACCGAAGTTGCGAGATCGAAACTTTATGAAAATTAATCGTAATAAAGCGCACCGGGTTATAAGGCGCACTGTTAGCTTTTGAGAAAATTTGTGGTTTTTAGGTGCGCCTTATAGTGCGGAAAATACGGTACTCCCTCGAGTGAATCCAAAAAGGGTGGGTACTCTGAGCTGCTGTTTGGCGCGTAAGCGCAAACAACAGTCAGGACCCGTCCCCCCACCCGAAGGCGGAGGGAAGCTACCCTCTCGTCCACCGGGTTGAACTCCAACATGCAGGCTCTGAGCCGGGGGGCAACAAGAATTGCCACCCCAGCCCGTCGCCTCTCACTGCTGGCAACGCCAGAGTGGAAGAGAGTCCAGCCCCTCTCGAGAGAACTGGTTCCAGAGCCCTTGCTGTGCGTCGAGGTGAGTCCGACTATATCCAACCGGAACTTCTCTACCTCGCGCACTAGCTCAGGCTCCTTCCCCCCCAGCGAGGTGACGTTCCACGTCCCAAGAGCTAGCTTCTGTAGCCGAGGATCGGACCGCCAAGTGCCCTGCCTTCGGCTACCGCCCAGCTCACATTGCACCCGACCTCTATGGCCCCTGCTATGGGTGGTGAGCCCATTGGAGGGGGGACCCACGTTGCCTCTTCGGGCTGTGCCCGGCCGGGCCCCATGGGGACAGGCCCGGCCACCAGGCGCTCGCCATCGTGCCCCAACTCCGGGCCTGGCTCCGGAGGGGGGCCCCGGTGACCCGCGTCCGGGCGAGGGAAATCTGAGTCTCGGTTCTTGCATTTCCATAGAAGTCTTCGAGTCTTATATATATTTATATATATATATATATATATATATATATATATATATATATATATATATATATATATATATATATCCATATTCCTCACACACTAATTGATTAAAAGAGTGTGCACTTGCCAAATCTCCGAGCTGCTCAGGCAAATCATATTGTCTAAAAATGCATTTTTCCATCGATAACATGGTATTATCGCGCTCGCGCCGCAGTGTCGGCAAGTACGCACTCTTTTAGTCAATTAGTGTGTGAGGAATATGTATGTGTATATATATATATATATAAATATATATATATATATATATATATATATATATATATATATATATATATATATATATATATATATATATATATATAAAAGAGTGCGCATTTGCCGACACTGCGCCGCGAGCGCGATAATGTCACGTTATCGATGGAAAAATGCATTTTTAGACAATATGATTTGCCTGAGCAGCTCGGAGATTCCGAGTGTAACAAGCGGTAGAAAATAGATTACAAAGGACAAATAAAAAAAACAACTTGAGATTTGGGCCGGATTTTGGATGTTGGCGGGCAGTATTAGGAGACCACTGATCTAAACTTTACCGCTGCCGGGTATTTTTTTTTACACTTTTACTGTCATATTTTCAGAATGTGTTTGTTCTATTTTTGGCCAAAGTAAGACAAAGAAAACAATCTGAAGTTGTCTTTATTTTTTAGTTTGAATGCCATGATTTTAATAGTCAAGCCCCGCGTGTGCACAGATTTCCCTCCATGTGGCCCCTGAGCTCAATTGAGTTGTACACCCCTGATGTACAGTATTACAGTATATGTAACAGCTGCAGCAAAAAAAAGGGCAGCATAAAATAGAGAGCAGATCCAGCAGAAAAGAGACATTATAAACAAAGAGAGGTAGCTAACATGGACAAATGAAAAATAAAAACTTGAGACTTCCCGCGGGCCGGATTTTGGACGCAGGCGGGCCGTATTCGGCCCACGGGCCTTAGTTTGGGGACCCCTGTACTAAACGTGTGCGTGTATTAAAACTTGATGGCGTGCGTGAAGCTGAGCTACTAAGTATTGTGTCTCTCAAAGGAGCAAAATGGAGAGCACAGTGTGTCTGTTTTTCATGTATATGCAGAATATATGCTGATTTTTACAACATAGCCACAATACCGGAAGGGGGGCATGCAAGTATAATCATTTAGCGCTCGTAATGTGACAAAACGACAACTTTTCCGCAGCCACTGCTTTGTGTCTATTTTTAGCATATTTCAAATATTACAAAGTTACGCACAAATGACCGTGAGAAAGGAGGCTTGCTGCAAAGAAGACTCCTCCTTTTTATATTAGGACTGTCATAAATTAAAAAAATAATAGACATATTGTCTACTCAGCAATATCCTTTCATGATTTTATAGCTGCTGGATGACTTAAAGGGCTGATTAAAACAAAGTAACTTGATTCGTTTTGGTGTCTGCTGATACTTTTTTAATGGTGTTTGTTTTTCCATCCATTTTCTGCAGCTTATTGAGGTCGTGGAGTGTGCTGGAGCCTATCCCAGCTGCACTTTTTCATTCAGGAGATATATTATTCAAATGTGTCTCCTAAATGACAAACCTTCTTGCAATATCCATTTTCTTGCATTACAGACAGCGCCTGCCATGCAGGGCAAACCTTCCATCCATCCATTTTCTACCGCTTGTCCCGTTCGGGGTCGTTCCATGAAGCTCTCTGCGTACTGTACGTGGGCAAATTGGAAGGTCACATAAAGTTTGGAGCTCTGTAGCAACTGACTGTGCAGAAAGTCTCTGCACTATGCGCTTCAGCATCCGCTGACCCCTCTCTGTCAATTTACGTGGCCTACCACTTGGTGGCTGACTTGCTGTTGTTCCCAAACTCTTCACTTTTCTTATAATAAAGTTGACTTTGGAATATTTAGGAGCAAGGAAATTTCACGACTGGATTTGTTTCACGCTGGAAATGTTTGTAGAAACAGTCTCCATGCCTGAGTGCTTGATTTTATACACCTGTGGCCGGGCCAAGTAATTAGGACACCTGTTTCTCATCATTTGGATGGGTGGCCAAATACTTTTGGCAATATAGTGTATGTCATGGTGGTTATGAAGCCACGTTGATGTAACACGTGGCTTGGCATTGTCTTGCTGAAATAAGCAGGGGCGTCCATGGTAACGTTGCTTGGATGGCAACATATGTTGCTCCAAAACCTGTATGTACCTTTCAGCATTAATGGCGCCTTCACAGATGTGTAAGTTACCCATGTCTTGGGCACTAATACACCCCCATACCATCACACATGCAGGCTTTTCAACTTTGCGCCAATAACAATCCGGATGGTTCTTTTCCTCTTTGGTCCGGAGGACACGACATCCACAGTTTCCAAAAACAATTTGAAATGTGGACTCGTCAGACCACAGAACACTTTTCCACTTTGTATCAGTCCATCTTAGATGAGCTCAGGCCCAGCGAAGCCGACGGCGTTTCTGGGTGTTGTTGATAAACGGTTTTTGCCTTGCATAGGAGAGTTTTAACTTGCACTTACAGATGTAGCGACCAACTGTAGTTACTGACAGTGGGTTTCTGAAGTGTTCCTGAGCCCATGTGATGATATCCTTTACACACTGATGTCGCATGTTGATGCAGTACAGCCTGAGGGATCGAAGGTCACGGGCTTAGCTGCTTACGTGCAGTGATTTTTCCAGATTCTCTGAACCCTTTGATGATATTACGGACCGTAGATGGTGAAATCCCTAAATTCCTTGCAATAGCTGGTTGAGAAAGGTTTTTCTTAAACTGTTCAACAATTTGCGCACGCATTTGTTGACAAAGTGGTGACCTTCGCCCCATCCTTGTTTGTGAATGACTGAGCATTTCATGGAATCTACTTTTATACCCAATCATGGCACCCACCTGTTCCCAATTTGCCTGTTCACCTGTGGGATGTTCCAAATAAGTGTTTGATGGGCATTCCTCAACTTTATCAGTATTTATTGCCACCTTTCCCAACTTCTTTGTCACGTGTTGCTGGTATCAAATTCTAAAGTTAATGATTATTTGCAAAAAAAAAAAATGTTTATCAGTTTGAACATCAAATATGTTGTCTTTGTAGCATATTCAACTGAATATGGGTTGAAAATGATTTGCAAATCATTGTATTCCGTTTATATTTACATCTAACACAAATTCCCAACTCATATGGAAACGGGGTTTGTAATATTTTTCTATTTTGTTTCCATTTATACCCTATCAGTCTTTGAAGTAAGAATCTGAGTGAGTAGTTCTTACCTGTACATAATCCACAGTGTCCCCCAGGGCTTTAAAGGCCGTGTACATCACTTCCCTCTTCCCTCCCCACTCCTGCATGACGCAGGAAAAGCGACAGCCTCTGACCAGCCGAGTCACCCGCGCCGCCTCCTCCATGTGAACCGTGCTCCTCATCCCTCCGCTCCCGTCACTGTGGTAGTTCCCCTTCCACACCATGCAGCCGGCCTGATCGGCCCCGCCCATCACCTCCTGGAAAATGTCCATCATGTAACGGTCCTCCAGTCGGTTCCCATCGACCACCAGCACCACTTTGAGTCCGGGGTAAGAAATCCGCCTGATGCTGCGGAGACACTTCCTCAAGTAGTCCGGGTCCTCCTGGTAGGCGGCGACGCAGAGGGCCACGGAGCGACGCAGGTGCTGAGGACAGATGGGCGCCTTCATCCGCCGATGTTCCAGGTAGGCAAAAAGGCTCTGGAGGAGAAGGTGGAGGGAGAGGAAGGCACCATAGAGGCCAAAGGACAGGTGGTGCTGCTCAGTATGGATGAACTGGTAGCCTTTAAAGCACAGGAAAGTGGAATCAAAACACAACATTTTTTCTTCATAGCAGAAATACGCGATCCTTATCTGCAGCTTACCTGTGACATAGGCCAGCAGGACGGTGAAAAGGACCACCGCTGCAAAAAGGGTGGTGACCCCAATGTTCAACGCATTCCTGAGGCGAGAGGGCATCTGTGGGTGAACATGAGAATAACAGAAATAATCATGGAGACAAATTTCACTGACTTTTTATAAAAGACATTTATAGCATTTGGCTTGCAAAATTCCTGGAATCGTGTGAATTGACTGTCTTAGTGCTTAGCATGTTGGCCTCACAGTCAGGAGGGTTTATAATCTCTGGTGGGGCCAGGGGCAGACTTACCATTGGGCAAACACACACTGAGAATTGCAGGGTCTCCAAAACATCACGAAAACATTTTTTTCATTTGAACACTCTCTTTTTCCCACCAGTCACACGCTTGAGTCCTTCACAATGACAGTGCTACACGTCACATCCGATTCAACTGCGCTAAAAATGCCCTAAACTTGATTGAATGTTGATTTTAATACACATCAGCCGGTACCATTAGGTAAGAAAACTTGGTTTTGCATAATATGTCTCCCCATAGGCCATTTTGGGGTCCTAATACACACACCATAATAATACCTGCATGTTGAAGCACAGTACGTTTGACTATGATAGCCGTAATGCGCTGACAATCCAGCAAGCGGTGTGGCCTTTTCGGACATGCTGTAATGAAACAACTGGAATTGTGTGATGCATTATATTGTATCGTACGCATGTTCGAAATAAACTGAAACTGAACTGAACTGAACTGAACTGAACTGAATGGATGGATGGATGAATAACGTTCCTATCAATAACAGTAAAAGTGCTGGGATCATTAATACTAATCATCTTATGCAGTGATCTCTAACATCATGACAAACAACTAGGGCTGCAAATCTTTGAGTGTCCCACGATTCGATTCAATATTGGTTCTTGGGGTCACGATTCGATTCAAAATCGATTTTTTTTTCGATTCAATGCAATTCTCGATTCAAAAACGATTTTTTTCCCGATTCAAAAGGATTCTCTATTCATTCAATACATAGGATTTCAGCAGGATCTACCCCAGTCTGCTGACCTGCAAGCAGAGTAGTAGATTTTTGTAAAAAGCTTTTATAATTGTAAAGGACAATGTTTTATCAACTGATTGCAATAATGTACATTTGTTTTAACTGTTAAATGAACCAAAAATATGACTTATTTTATCTTTGTGAAAATATTGGACACAGTGTGTTGTCAAGCTTATGAGATGTGATGCAAGTGTAAGCCACTGTGACACTATTGTTCTTTTTTTTTAATTTTTATAAATGTTTAATGATAATGTCAATGAGGGATTTTTAATCACTGCTATGTTGAAATTGTAACTAATATTGATACTGTTGTTGATAATATTCATTTTAGTTTCACTACTTTTGGTTTGTTCTGTGTCGTGTTTGTGTCTCCTCTCAATTGCTCTGTTTATTGCAGTTCTGAGTGTTGCTGGGTCGGATTTGGTTTTGGAATTGGATTGCATTGTTATGGTATTGCTGTGTATTGTTTTTTTGGATTGATTAATTAAAAAAAGTAATAAAATAAATGGAAAAAAATGAAAAAATAAATAAATAAATAAAAAATAAAAAATCGATTTTTTAAAAATGAGAATCGATTCTGAATCGCACAATGTGAGAATCGCGATTCGAATTCGAATCGATTTTTTCCCACACCCCTACAAATAACTATGTTTTTCTTATGTCGCAGTTAAATGACTAAATACGCTGTGTGGAAAAAACATGCTAGAAGTTTGGCTGTGAAATTGTACATTTTTAAAAATCAGATTACCGTATTTTTTGGAGTATAAGTCGCACCGGAGTATAAGTCGCACCTGCCGAAAATGCATAATAAAAAAGGAAAAAAACATATATAAGTCGCACTGAAGCCCGGCCAAACTATGAAAAAAACTGCGACTTATAGTCCGAAAAATACGGTAATCACATTTTGGAATTTGGATTAATCATTATTAATCACTTGCATGATTAATATTTGCCTAAGAAAAGAACCCAATATTTGCACACTAATGAGATGTAATTCTCCGAATGTCATCCGGGAACATTTTTAAACTCTTGAATGCATGTCGTTTATTTGCTCAAAACCTGATAACAGTTTTATCTAAAGTCCTCACAGGCTGTGTTTTGGAGTGACATTTGCCAGCGAGCACTCCACTCATTTTTGTACTGATGTTTGCACAGATCAGATCACTGACCGTATAGCGGTTAAGGTAAAAGAACATGTACGGTCAAAATAAATTGCACAATGAATCTGAGTGTGTTCATGATTAATGCGATCATTTTTCGTGATTAATCACATGAGTTGACTTGATCATTTTGACAGCCCTATTGTTTGCACAATTCTCTGTTGGATGGCACTATATTTGTTCACAATAGTTTGTTAAGGACTTGGGATTGTTGTCTGCTATCACAACGGTAACAACACCCCCTAACCCCCTGGGTGTGATGTCACCCCATCGCTGACAGCTCTGCCCTCACTGACCCCTCCCCCTGCTGCTTCCCATACAGGGGAACTGCACTTTTTTGGAATTTGGCTTATCATTCATGATCCTTATGAGAGACAAAAACACATACAGTACATACATGTATGGATTTATTATAATTTCTTTTGCATTCTAATTTGTAATAATCGGCTCGTTTTTTGGTGCGAATGGGAGCAATCCATTTTGCCTCTAAATCAGTTTAAATGCATCTAAAAAGCGCCAACAATACTGAAAATTAACTATCCATCCATCCATTTTCTACCGCTTGTCCCTTTTGAGGTCGCGGGGGGGTGCTGGAGCCTATCTCAGCTGCATTCGGGCGGAAGGCGGGGTACACCCTGGACAAGTCGCCACCTCATCGCAGGGCCAACACAGATAGACAGACAACTTTCACACTCACATTCACACACTAGGGCCAATTTAGTGTTGCCAATCAACCTATCCCCAGGTGCATGTCTTTGGAGGTGGGAGGAAGCCGGAGTACCCGTAGGGAACCCACGCAGTCACAGGGAGAACATGCATACTCCACACAGAAAGACCCCGAGCTCGGGGATCGAACCCAGGACCTTTGTATTGTGAGGCACATGCACTAATATTAACCAAGTATTGGCAATATTCACAGAGCGCTAACACGTTTGTGCAGCTGCAGTGTTGACATACTGGTGAAAGTCAATTGTAGATTATAAATCATGCCTCTCACCTGAAGAGAAAAAGGTTGTAGGTTGCAGCCTTTGGAACGATCTCCCTCTCCATGTGAGACAGGCCCCTTCTTTGGCTACTTTTAAGACCCTTCTTAAAACCCATTTTTATTCACTGGCTTTTAACACAGCATGAGACATTAAACTGTTTAACTTTTTTAACTGTTTTTTATCTAACAAATTGTTCTTAGGGTAATTTGTATTTGCTTTTTCAATGTGTATTTTACTTCTGTTTTAAATGTTGTTTTTTAGTCTGTCATTTGCCTCTATTTCTTTGTGGTGTACAGCCCTTTGTTCTTCAACTGTGTTTTTTTTAAAAGGCTTTATAAATAAAGTTGGTGTGGTATAGTATGGTATAAACCGAGAAGTTCGTCAACTTTGAAATTTTTTTTCCCGAACCCTTCGCAGGGATTATGATTAATTCTTCATCTAAACGGCAAGATTTGAAACATCCCATCTGTCGGAATCCTAGTGAGAGCAGACATTGTACAGTAAGTGATTGTTTTATTATGTTTAGATTTGAAACATCCCATCAGTCGGAATCCCAGTGAGAGCACTCATTGATTGTTGCAGTGATTGTTTTATTATGTCTGTTGTCTCTTATGAAGTCTGCCATGATTAGTAGTGTTGTGGAAGGAAATAGGGAACATTGTGAAAGGAATGCGCCGCCGTATACTTAAAATGAGCAAAATACGTAAATATTACAGCATGTTATTATGACTGTGCCTGTTACTACATTACATACGTACTTACAGCGTGTACAAACCCCGTTTCCATATGAGTTGGGAAATTGTGTTAGATGTAAATATAAACGGAATACAATGATTTGCAAATCATTTTCAACCCATATTCAGTTGAATATGCTACAAAGACAACATATTTAATGTTCAAACTGATAACTTTAGAATTTGATGCCAGCAACACGTGACAAAAAAGTTGGGAAAGGTGGCAATAAATACTGATAAAGTTGAGGAATGCTCATCAAACACTTATTTGGAACATCCCACAGGTGAACAGGCAAATTGGGAACAGGTGGGTGCCATAATTGGGTATAAAAGTAGATTCCATGAAATGCTCAGTCATTCACAAACAAGGATGGGGCAAGGGTCACCACTTTGTCAACAAATGCGTGAGCAAATTGTTGAACAGTTTAAGAAAAACCTTTCTCAACCAGCTATTGCAAGGAATTTAGGGATTTCCCCATCTACGGTCCGTAATATCATCAAAGGGTTCAGAGAATCTGGAGAAATCACTGCACGTAAGCAGCTAAGCCTGTGACCTTTGATCCCTCAGGCTGTACTGCATCAACAAGCGACATCAGTGTGTAAAGGATATCACCACATGGGCTCAGGAACACTTCAGAAACCCACTGTCAGTAACTACAGTTGGTCGCTACATCTGTAAGTGCAAGTTATAAATAAATGATAAATGGGTTATACTTGTATAGCGCTTTTTTACCTTCAAGGTACTCAAAGCGCTTTGACAGTATTTCCACATTCACCCATTCACACACACATTCACACACTGATGGCGGGAGCTGCCATGCAAGGCGCTAACCAGCAGCCATCAGGAGCAAGGGGTGAAGTGTCTTGCCCAAGGACACAACGGACGTGACTAGGATGGTAGAAGGTGGGGATTGAACCCCAGTAACCAGCAACCCTCCGATTGCTGGCACGGCCACTCTACCAACTTCGCCACGCTGTCAAAACTCTCCTATGCAAGGCGAAAACCGTTTATCAACAACACCCAGAAACGCCGTCGGCTTCGCTGGGCCTGAGCTCATCTAAGATGGACTGATACAAAGTGGAAAAGTGTTCTGTGGTCTGACGAGTCCACATTTCAAATTGTTTTTGGAAACTGTGGACGTTGTGTCCTCCGGACCAAAGAGGAAAAGAACCAACCGGATTGTTATAGGCGCAAAGTTGAAAAGCCAGCATCTGTGATGGTATGGGGGTGTATTAGTGCCCAAGACATAGGTAACTTACACATCTGTGAAGGCGCCATTAATGCTGAAAGGTACATACAGGTTTTGGAGCAACATATGTTGCCATCCAAGCAACGTTACCATGGACGCCCCTGCTTATTTCAGCAAGACAATGCCAAGCCACGTGTTACATCAAAGTGGCTTCATAGTAAAAGAGTGCAGGTACTAGACTGGTCTGCCTGTAGTCCAGACCTGTCTCCCATTGAAAATGTGTGGCGCGTTATGAAGCCTAAAATACCACAACGGAGACCCCCGGACTGTTGAACAACTTAAGCTGTACATCAAGCAAGAATGGGAAAGAATTCCACCTGAGAAGCTTAAAAAAGGTGTCTCCTCAGTTCCCAAACGTTTACTGAGTGTTGTTAAAAGGAAAGGCCATGTAACACAGTGGTGAACATGCCCTTTCCCAACTATGTTGGCACGTGTTGCAGCCATGAAATTCTAAGTTAATTAATTATTATTTGTAAAAAAAAAAAAAAGTTTACGAGTTTGAACATCAAATATCTTGTCTTTGTAGTGCATTCAATTGAATATGGGTTGAAAAGGATTTGCAAATCATTGTATTCCGTTTATATTTACATCTAACACAATTTCCCAACTCATATGGAAACGGGGTTTGTACTTAAAATGAGCAAAATACGTAAATATTACAGCATGTTATTATGACTGTGCCTGTTACTACATTACATACGTACTTACAGCGTGTATATAAAACATTGATGGAGTTTTTGCATGTTTTTAGAGCGCTTTTATAGGCGAAATACAGCGAATATCATTGCCTCCATTGTTAGATGACTTTTGCTAACGTTATAGTTAGAATGTGTCCTGGGCATGACGTTAAAGTGCATCCGGCAGTGGAGGCTCCTCTATGTGGTCTTGGGGCACTAGGAGGTTAACCCCTTTACTACTGTTACCCCAGGTGGCCTTTGGCAAAGGCCTAGTACCTGACTCCCCCCTAGCCAGGGATACGGTGAAGACCTCAACGGCGGAGCAGG